>NW_027149939.1:0-251749 GCF_031143425.1 Pleurodeles waltl
GAATCCAAGATGGGGTGACTTGCGAGGCTCGGACCAGGTTCTGTTACCCAGAATCCTTTGCAAACCTCAAACTTTGGCTAAAAAACACATGTTCCTCACATTTCTGTGGCAGAAAGTTCTGGAATCTGACAGGAGCCACAAATTCCCTTCCACCCAGCGTTCCCCTAAGTCTCCCGATAAAAATGATACCTCACTTGTGTGGGTAGGCCTAGCGCCCGCGACAGGAAATGCTCCAAAGCGCAACGTGGACACATCCAAATTTTTGAAGAAAACAGAGGTGTTTTTTGCGAAGTGCCTACCTGTAGGTTTTGGCCTCTAGCTCAGCCGGCACCTAGGGAAACCTACCAAACCTGTGCATTTCTGAAAACTAGAGACCTAGGGGAATCCAAGGAGGGGTGACTTGCAGGGCTCGGACCAGGTTCTGTTACCCAGAATCCTTTGCAAACCTCAAAATTTGGCAAAAAAAACACATGTTCCTCAAATTTCTGTGGCAGAAAGTTCTGGAATCTGAGAGGAGCCACGAATTTCCATCCACCCAGCGTTCCCCCAAGTCTCCCGATAAAAATGATACCTCACTTGTGTGGGTAGGCCTAGCGCCCGCGACAGAAAACGCCCCAAAGCGCAACGTGGACACATCCAAATTTTTTGAAAGAAAACAGAGGTGTTTTTTGCGAAGTGCCTACCTGTAGATTTTGGCCTCTAGCTCAGCCGGCACCTAGGGAATCCTACCAAACCTGTGCATTTCTGAAAACTAGATACCTAGGGGAATCCAAGATGGGGTGACTTGCGAGGCTCGGACCAGGTTCTGTTACCCAGAATCCTTTGCAAACCTCAAAATTTGGCTAAAAAAAACACATGTTCCTCACATTTCTGTGGCAGAAAGTTCTGGAATCTGAGAGGAGCCACGAATTTCCATCCACCCAGCGTTCCCCAAGTCTCCCGATAAAAATGATCCCTCACTTGTGTGGGTAGGCCTAGCGCCCGCGACAGGAAACGCCCCAAAGCGCAACATGGACACATCCAAATTTTTGAAAGAAAACAGAGGTGTTTTTTGCGAAGTGCCTAACTGTAGATTTTGGCCTCTAGCTCAGCCGGCACCAAGGGAAACCTACCAAACCTGTGCATTTCTGAAAACTAGAGACCTAGGAGAATCCAAGGAGGGGTGACTTGCAGGGCTCGGACCAGGTTCTGTTACCCAGAACCCTTTGCAAACCTCAAAATTTGGCTAAAAAAACACATGTTACTCACATTTCTGTGGCAGAAAGTTCTGGAATCTGAGAGAAGCCACAAATTTCCTTCCACCCAGCGTTCCCCCAAGTCTCCCGATAAAAATAATACCTCACTTGTGTGGGTAGGCCTAGCGCCCGCGACAGGAAACGCCCCAAAGCGCAACGTGGACACATCCACATTTTTTAAAGAAAACAGAGGTGTTTTTTGCGAAGTGCCTACCTGTAGATTTTGGCCTCTAGCTCAGCCGGCACCTAGGGAAACCTACCAAACCTGTGCATTTCTGAAAACTAGAGACCTAGGGAAATCCAAGATGGGGTGACTTGCGAGGCTCGGACCAGGTTCTGTTACCCAGAATCCTTTGCAAACCTCAAACTTTGGCTAAAAAACACATGTTCCTCACATTTCTGTGGCAGAAAGTTCTGGAATCTGACAGGAGCCACAAATTCCCTTCCACCCAGCGTTCCCCCAAGTCTCCCGATAAAAATGATACCTCACTTGTGTGGGTAGGCCTAGCGCCCGCGACAGGAAATGCCCCAAAGCGCACGTGGACACATCCAAATTTTTGAAAGAAAACAGAGGTGTTTTTTGCGAAGTGCCTACCTGTAGGTTTTGGCCTCTAGCTCAGCCGGCACCTAGGGAAACCTACCAAACCTGTGCATTTCTAAAAACTAGAGACTTAGGGGAATCCAAGGAGGGGTGACTTGCAGGGGCTCGGACCAGGTTCTGTTACCCAGAATCCTTTGCAAACCTCAAAATTTGGCAAAAAAAACACATGTTCCTCAAATTTCTGTGGCAGAAAGTTCTGGAATCTGAGAGAAGCCACAAATTTCCTTCCACCCAGCGTTCCCCAAGTCTCCCGATAAAAATAATACCTCACTTGTGTGGGTAGGCCTAGCGCCCGCGACAGGAAACGCCCCAAAGCGCAACGTGGACACATCCACATTTTTGAAAGAAAACAGAGGTGTTTTTTGCGAAGTGCCTACCTGTAGATTTTGGCCTCTAGCTCAGCCGGCACCTAGGGAAACCTACCAAACCTGTGCATTTCTGAAAACTAGAGACCTAGGGGAATCCAAGATGGGGTGACTTGCGAGGCTCGGACCAGGTTCTGTTACCCAGAATCCTTTGCAAACCTCAAACTTTGGCTAAAAAACACATGTTCCTCACATTTCTGTGGCAGAAAGTTCTGGAATCTGACAGGAGCCACAAATTCCCTTCCACCCAGCGTTCCCCTAAGTCTCCCGATAAAAATGATACCTCACTTGTGTGGGTAGGCCTAGCGCCCGCGACAGGAAATGCTCCAAAGCGCAACGTGGACACATCCAAATTTTTGAAAGAAAACAGAGGTGTTTTTTGCGAAGTGCCTACCTGTAGGTTTTGGCCTCTAGCTCAGCCGGCACCTAGGGAAACCTACCAAACCTGTGCATTCTGAAAACTAGAGACCTAGGGGAATCCAAGGAGGGGTGACTTGCAGGGGCTCGGACCAGGTTCTGTTACCCAGAATCCTTTGCAAACCTCAAAATTTGGCAAAAAAAACACATGTTCCTCAAATTTCTGTGGCAGAAAGTTCTGGATTCTGAGAGGAGCCACGAATTTCCATCCACCCAGCGTTCCCCAAGTCTCCCGATAAAAATGATACCTCACTTGTGTGGGTAGGCCTAGCGCCCGCGACAGAAAACGCCCCAAAGCGCAACGTGGACACATCCAAATTTTTGAAAGAAAACAGAGGTGTTTTTTGCGAAGTGCCTACCTGTAGATTTTGGCATCTAGCTCAGCCGGCACCTAGGGAATCCTACCAAACCTGTGCATTTCTGAAAACTAGATACCTAGGGGAATCCAAGATGGGGTGACTTGCGAGGCTCGACCAGGTTCTGTTACCCAGAATCCTTGCAAACCTCAAATTTGGCTAAAAAAACACATGTTCCTCACATTTCTGTGGCAGAAAGTTCTGGAATCTGAGAGGAGCCACGAATTTCCATCCACCCAGCGTTCCCCCAAGTCTCCCGATAAAAATGATCCCTCACTTGTGTGGGTAGGCCTAGCGCCCGCGACAGGAAACGCCCCAAAGCGCAACATGGACACATCCAAATTTTTGAAAGAAAACAGAGGTGTTTTTTGCGAAGTGCCTAACTGTAGATTTTGGCCTCTAGCTCAGCCGGCACCAAGGGAAACCTACCAAACCTGTGCATTTCTGAAAACTAGAGACCTAGGAGAATCCAAGGAGGGGTGACTTGCAGGGCTCGGACCAGGTTCTGTTACCCAGAACCCTTCGCAAACCTCAAAATTTGGCTAAAAAAACACATGTTACTCACATTTCTGTGGCAGAAAGTTCTGGAATCTGAGAGAAGCCACAAATTTCCTTCCACCCAGCGTTCCCCCAAGTCTCCCGATAAAAATAATACCTCACTTGTGTGGGTAGGCCTAGCGCCCGCGACAGGAAACGCCCCAAAGCGCAACGTGGACACATCCACATTTTTTAAAGAAAACAGAGGTGTTTTTTGCGAAGTGCCTACCTGTAGATTTTGGCCTCTAGCTCAGCCGGCACCTAGGGAATCCTACCAAACCTGTGCATTTCTGAAAACTAGATACCTAGGGGAATCCAAGATGGGGTGACTTGCGAGGCTCGGACCAGGTTCTGTTACCCAGAATCCTTTGCAAACCTCAAAATTTGGCTAAAAAAACACATGTTCCTCACATTTCTGTGGCAGAAAGTTCTGGAATCTGAGAGGAGCCACGAATTTCCATCCACCCAGCGTTCCCCCAAGTCTCCCGATAAAAATGATCCCTCACTTGTGTGGGTAGGCCTAGCGCCCGCGACAGGAAACGCCCCAAAGCGCAACATGGACACATCCAAATTTTTGAAAGAAAACAGATGTGTTTTTTGCGAAGTGCCTAACTGTAGATTTTGGCCTCTAGCTCAGCCGGCACCAAGGGAAACCTACCAAACCTGTGCATTTCTGAAAACTAGAGACCTAGGAAAATCCAAGGAGGGGTGACTTGCAGGGCTCGGACCAGGTTCTGTTACCCAGAACCCTTTGCAAACCTCAAAATTTGGCTAAAAAAACACATGTTACTCACATTTCTGTGGCAGAAAGTTCTGGAATCTGAGAGAAGCCACAAATTTCCTTCCACCCAGCGTTCCCCCAAGTCTCCCGATAAAAATGATACCTCACTTGTGTGGGTAGGTCTAGCGCCCGCGACAGGAAACGCCCCAAAGCGCAACATGGACACATCCACATTTTTGAAAGAAAACAGAGGTGTTTTTTGCGAAGTGAGTAACTGTAGATTTTGGCCTCTAGCTCAGCCGGCACCAAGGGAAACCTATCAAACCGGTGCATTTCTGAAAACTAGAGACCTAGGGGAATCCAAGGGGGGTGACTTGCAGGGCTCGGACCAGGTTCTGTTACCCAGAATCCTTTGCAAACCTCAAAATTTGGCTAAAAAAACACATGTTACTCACATTTCTGTGGCAGAAAGTTCTGGAATCTGAGAGGAGCCACAAATTCCCTTCCACCCAGCGTTCCCCCAAGTCTCCCGATAAAAATAATACCTCACTTGTGTGGGTAGGCCTAGCGCCCGCGACAGGAAACGCCCCAAAGCGCAACGTGGACACATCCACATTTTTGAAAGAAAACAGAGGTGTTTTTTGCGAAGTGCCTACCTGTAGGTTTTGGCCTCTAGCTCAGCCGGCACCTAGGGAAACCTACCAAACCTGTGCATTTCTGAAAACTAGAGACCTAGGGGAATCCAAGATGGTGTGACTTGCGGGGCTCGGACCAGGTTCTGTTACCCAGAATCCTTTGCAAACCTCAAAATTTGGCAAAAAAAACACATGTTCCTCAAATTTCTGTGGCAGAAAGTTCTGGAATCTGAGAGGAGCCACGAATTTCCACCCACCCAGCGTTCCCCCAAGTCTCCCGATAAAAATGATACCTCACTTGTGTGGGTAGGCCTAGCGCCCGCGACAGGAAACGCCCCAAAGCGCAATGTGGACACATCCAAATTTTTGAAGAAAACAGAGGTGTTTTTTGCGAAGTGCCTACCTGTAGATTTTGGCCTCTAGCTCAGCCGGCACCTAGGGAAACCTACCAAACCTGTGCATTTCTGAAAACTAGAGACCTAGGGGAATCCAAGGAGGGGTGACTTGCGGGAATCGGACCAGGTTCTGTTACCCAGAATCCTTTGCAAACCTCAAAATTTGGCTAAAAAAACACATGTTCCTCACATTTCTGTGGCAGAAAGTTTTGGAATCGGAGAGGAGAGACAAATTTCCTTCCACCCAGCGTTTCCCTAAGTCTCCCGATAAAAATGATACCTCACTTGTGTGGGTAGGCCTAGCGCCCGCGACAGGAAACGCCCCAAAGCGCAAAGTGGACACATCCAAATTTTTGAAAGAAAACAGAGGTGTTTTTTGCGAAGTGCCTACCTGTAGATTTTGGCCTCTAGCTCAGCCGGCACCAAGGGAAACCTACCAAACCTGTGCATTTCTGAAAACTAGAGACCTAGGAGAATCCAAGGAGGGGTGACTTGCAGGGCTCGGACCAGGTTCTGTTACCCAGAATCCTTTGCAAACCTCAAAATTTGGCTAAAAAAACACATGTTACTCACATTTCAGTGGCAGAAAGTTCTGGAATCTGAGAGGAGCCACAAATTCCCTTCCTCCCAGCGTTCCCCCAAGTCTCCCGATAAAAATGATACCTCACTTGTGTGGGTAGGCCTAGCGCCCGCAACTGGAAATGCCCCAAAGCGCAACGTGGACACATCCAAATTTTTGAAAGAAAACAGAGGTGTTTTTTGCGAAGTGCCTACCTGTAGGTTTTGGCCTCTAGCTCAGCCGGCACCTAGGGAAACCTACCAAACCTGTGCATTTCTGAAAACTAGAGACCTAGGGGAATCCAAGGAGGGGTGACTTGCAGGGGCTCGGACCAGGTTCTGTTACCCAGAATCCTTTGCAAACCTCAAAATTTGGCAAAAAAAACACATGTTCCTCAAATTTCTGTGGCAGAAAGTTCTGGAATCTGAGAGGAGCCACGAATTTCCATCCACCCAGCGTTCCCCCAAGTCTCCCGATAAAAATGATACCTCACTTGTGTGGGTAGGCCTAGCGCCCGCGACAGGAAACGCCCCAAAGCGCAATGTGGACACATCCAAATTTTTGAAAGAAAACAGAGGTGTTTTTTGCGAAGTGCCTACCTGTAGATTTTGGCCTCTAGCTCAGCCGGCACCTAGGGAAACCTACCAAACCTGTGCATTTCTGAAAACTAGAGACCTAGGGGAATCCAAGGAGGGGTGACTTGCGGGGCTCGGACCAGGTTCTGTTACCCAGAATCCTTTGCAAACCTCAAAATTTGGCTAAAAAAACACATGTTCCTCACATTTCTGTGGCAGAAAGTTTTGGAATCTGAGAGGAGAGACAAATTTCCTTCCACCCAGCGTTTCCCTAAGTCTCCCGATAAAAATGATACCTCACTTGTGTGGGTAGGCCTAGCGCCCGCGACAGGAAACGCCCCAAAGCGCAACGTGGACACATCCAAATTTTTGAAAGAAAACAGAGGTGTTTTTTGCGAAGTGCCTACCTGTAGGTTTTGGCCTCTAGCTCAGCCGGCACCTAGGGAAACCTACCAAACCTGTGCATTTCTGAAAACTAGAGACCTAGGGGAATCCAAGGAGGGGTGACTTGCAGGGGCTCGGACCAGGTTCTGTTACCCAGAATCCTTTGCAAACCTCAAAATTTGGCAAAAAAAACACATGTTCCTCAAATTTCTGTGGCAGAAAGTTCTGGAATCTGAGAGGAGCCACGAATTTCCATCCACCCAGCGTTCCCCCAAGTCTCCCGATAAAAATGATACCTCACTTGTGTGGGTAGGCCTAGCGCCCGCGACAGGAAACGCCCTAAAGCGCAATGTGGACACATCCAAATTTTTGAAAGAAAACAGAGGTGTTTTTTGCGAAGTGCCTACCTGTAGATTTTGGCCTCTAGCTCAGCCGGCACCTAGGGAAACCTACCAAACCTGTGCATTTCTGAAAACTAGAGACCTAGGGGAATCCAAGGAGGGGTGACTTGCGGGGCTCGGACCAGGTTCTGTTACCCAGAATCCTTTGCAAACCTCAAAATTTGGCTAAAAAAACACATGTTCCTCACATTTCTGTGGCAGAAAGTTTTGGAATCTGAGAGGAGAGACAAATTTCCTTCCACCCAGCGTTTCCCTAAGTCTCCCGATAAAAATTATACCTCACTTGTGTGGGAAGGCCTAGCGCACGCGACAGGAAACGCCCCAAAGCGCAACGTGGACACATCCAAATTTTTGAAAGAAAACAGAGGTGTTTTTTGCGAAGTGCCTACCTGTAGATTTTGGCCTCTAGCTCAGCCAGCACCTAGGGAATCCTACCAAACCTGTGCATTTCTGAAAACTAGATACCTAGAGGAATCCAAGATGGGGTGACTTGCGAGGCTCGGACCAGGTTCTGTTACCCAGAATCCTTTGCAAACCTCAAAATTTGGCTAAAAAAACACATGTTCCTCACATTTCTGTGGCAGAAAGTTCTGGAATCTGAGAGGAGCCACGAATTTCCATCCACCCAGCGTTCCCCCAAGTCTCCCGATAAAAATGATACCTCACTTGTGTGGGTAGGCCTAGCGCCCGCGACAGGAAACGCCCCAAAGCGCAACATGGACACATCCAAATTTTTGAAAGAAAACAGAGGTGTTTTTTGCGAAGTGCCTAACTGTAGATTTTGGCCTCTAGCTCAGCCGGCACCAAGGGAAACCTACCAAACCTGTGCATTTCTGAAAACTAGAGACCTAGGAGAATCCAAGGAGGGGTGACTTGCAGGGCTCGGACCAGGTTCTGTTACCCAGAATCCTTTGCAAACCTCAAAATTTGGCTAAAAAAACACATGTTACTCACATTTCTGTGGCAGAAAGTTCTGGAATCTGAGAGGAGCCACAAATTTCCTTCCACCCAGCGTTCCCCCAAGTCTCCCGATAAAAATAATACCTCACTTGTGTGGGTAGGCCTAGCGCCCGCGACAGGAAACGCCCCAAAGCGCAACGTGGACACATCCACATTTTTGAAAGAAAACAGAGGTGTTTTTTGCGAAGTGCCTACCTGTAGATTTTGGCCTCTAGCTCAGCCGGCACCTAGGGAAACCTACCAAACCTGTGCATTTCTGAAAACTAGAGACCTAGGGGAATCCAAGATGGGGTGACTTGCGAGGCTCGGACCAGGTTCTGTTACCCAGAATCCTTTGCAAACCTCAAACTTTGGCAAAAAAATACATGTTACTCACATTTCTGTGGCAGAAAGTTCTGGAATCTGACAGGAGCCACAAATTCACATCCACACAGCGTTCCTCCAAGTCTCCCGATAAAAATTATACCTCACTTGTGTGGGTAGGCCTAGCGCCCGCGACAGGAAACGCCCCAAAGCGCAACGTGGACACATCCAAATTTTTGAAAGAAAACAGAGGTGTTTTTTGCGAAGTGCCTACCTGTAGATTTTGGCCTCTAGCTCAGCCGGCACCTAGGGAAACCTACCAAACCTGTGCATTTCTGAAAACTAGAGACCTAGGGGAATCCAAGGAGGGGTGACTTGCAGGGGCTCGCACCAGGTTCTGTTACCCAGAATCCTTTGCAAACCTCAAACTTTGGCTAAAAAACACATGTTCCTCACATTTCTGTGGCAGAAAGTTCTGGAATCTGACAGGAGCCACAAATTCCCTTCCACCCAGCGTTCCCCCAAGTCTCCCGATAAAAATGATACCTCACTTGTGTGGGTAGGCCTAGCGCCCGCGACAGGAAATGCCCCAAAGCACAACGTGGAGAAATCAAAATTTTTGAAAGAAAACAGAGGTGTTTTTTGCGAAGTGCCTACCTGTAGGTTTTGGCCTCTAGCTCAGCAGGCACCTAGGGAAACCTACCAAACCTGTGCATTTCTGAAAACTAGAGACCTAGGGGAATCCAAGGAGGGGTGACTTGCAGGGGCTCGGACCAGGTTCTGTTACCCAGAATCCTTTGCAAACCTCAAAATTTGGCAAAAAAAACACATGTTCCTCAAATTTCTGTGGCAGAAAGTTCTGGAATCTGAGAGGAGCCACGAATTTCCATCCACCCAGCGTTCCCCAAAGTCTTCCGAAAAAAATGATACCTCACTTGTGTGGGTAGGCCTAGCGCCCGCGACAGGAAACGCCCCAATGCGCAACGTGGACACATCCAAATTTTTGAAAGAAAACAGAGGTGTTTTTTGCGAAGTGCCTACCTGTAGATTTTGGCCTCTAGCTCAGCCGGCACCTAGGGAATCCTACCAAACCTGTGCATTTCTGAAAACTAGATACCTAGGGGAATCCAAGATGGGGTGACTTGCGAGGCTCGGACCAGGTTCTGTTACCCAGAATCCTTTGCAAACCTCAAAATTTGGCTAAAAAAACACATGTTCCTCACATTTCTGTGGCAGAAAGTTCTGGAATCTGAGAGGAGCCACGAATTTCCATCCACCCAGCGTTCCCCCAAGTCTCCCGATAAAAATGATCCCTCACTTGTGTGGGTAGGCCTAGCGCCCGCGACAGGAAACGCCCCAAAGCGCAACGTGGACACATCCAAATTTTTGAAAGAAAACAGAGGTGTTTTTTGCGAAGTGCCTACCTGTAGGTTTTGGCCTCTAGCTCAGCCGGCACCTAGGGAAACCTACCAAACCTGTGCATTTCTGAAAACTAGAGACCTAGGGGAATCCAAGGAGGGGTGACTTGCAGGGGCTCGGACCAGGTTCTGTTACCCAGAATCCTTTGCAAACCTCAAAATTTGGCAAAAAAAACACATGTTCCTCAAATTTCTGTGGCAGAAAGTTCTGGAATCTGAGAGGAGCCACGAATTTCCATCCACCCAGCGTTCCCCCAAGTCTCCCGATAAAAATGATACCTCACTTGTGTGGGTAGGCCTAGCGCCCGCGACAGGAAACGCCCTAAAGCGCAATGTGGACACATCCAAATTTTTGAAAGAAAACAGAGGTGTTTTTTGCGAAGTGCCTACCTGTAGATTTTGGCCTCTAGCTCAGCCGGCACCTAGGGAAACCTACCAAACCTGTGCATTTCTGAAAACTAGAGACCTAGGGGAATCCAAGGAGGGGTGACTTGCGGGGCTCGGACCAGGTTCTGTTACCCAGAATCCTTTGCAAACCTCAAAATTTGGCTAAAAAAACACATGTTCCTCACATTTCTGTGGCAGAAAGTTTTGGAATCTGAGAGGAGAGACAAATTTCCTTCCACCCAGCGTTTCCCTAAGTCTCCCGATAAAAATTATACCTCACTTGTGTGGGAAGGCCTAGCGCACGCGACAGGAAACGCCCCAAAGCGCAACGTGGACACATCCAAATTTTTGAAAGAAAACAGAGGTGTTTTTTGCGAAGTGCCTACCTGTAGATTTTGGCCTCTAGCTCAGCCAGCACCTAGGGAATCCTACCAAACCTGTGCATTTCTGAAAACTAGATACCTAGAGGAATCCAAGATGGGGTGACTTGCGAGGCTCGGACCAGGTTCTGTTACCCAGAATCCTTTGCAAACCTCAAAATTTGGCTAAAAAAACACATGTTCCTCACATTTCTGTGGCAGAAAGTTCTGGAATCTGAGAGGAGCCACGAATTTCCATCCACCCAGCGTTCCCCCAAGTCTCCCGATAAAAATGATACCTCACTTGTGTGGGTAGGCCTAGCGCCCGCGACAGGAAACGCCCCAAAGCGCAACATGGACACATCCAAATTTTTGAAAGAAAACAGAGGTGTTTTTTGCGAAGTGCCTAACTGTAGATTTTGGCCTCTAGCTCAGCCGGCACCAAGGGAAACCTACCAAACCTGTGCATTTCTGAAAACTAGAGACCTAGGAGAATCCAAGGAGGGGTGACTTGCAGGGCTCGGACCAGGTTCTGTTACCCAGAATCCTTTGCAAACCTCAAAATTTGGCTAAAAAAACACATGTTACTCACATTTCTGTGGCAGAAAGTTCTGGAATCTGAGAGGAGCCACAAATTTCCTTCCACCCAGCGTTCCCCCAAGTCTCCCGATAAAAATAATACCTCACTTGTGTGGGTAGGCCTAGCGCCCGCGACAGGAAACGCCCCAAAGCGCAACGTGGACACATCCACATTTTTGAAAGAAAACAGAGGTGTTTTTTGCGAAGTGCCTACCTGTAGATTTTGGCCTCTAGCTCAGCCGGCACCTAGGGAAACCTACCAAACCTGTGCATTTCTGAAAACTAGAGACCTAGGGGAATCCAAGATGGGGTGACTTGCGAGGCTCGGACCAGGTTCTGTTACCCAGAATCCTTTGCAAACCTCAAACTTTGGCAAAAAAATACATGTTACTCACATTTCTGTGGCAGAAAGTTCTGGAATCTGACAGGAGCCACAAATTCACATCCACACAGCGTTCCTCCAAGTCTCCCGATAAAAATTATACCTCACTTGTGTGGGTAGGCCTAGCGCCCGCGACAGGAAACGCCCCAAAGCGCAACGTGGACACATCCAAATTTTTGAAAGAAAACAGAGGTGTTTTTTGCGAAGTGCCTACCTGTAGATTTTGGCCTCTAGCTCAGCCGGCACCTAGGGAAACCTACCAAACCTGTGCATTTCTGAAAACTAGAGACCTAGGGGAATCCAAGGAGGGGTGACTTGCAGGGGCTCGCACCAGGTTCTGTTACCCAGAATCCTTTGCAAACCTCAAACTTTGGCTAAAAAACACATGTTCCTCACATTTCTGTGGCAGAAAGTTCTGGAATCTGACAGGAGCCACAAATTCCCTTCCACCCAGCGTTCCCCCAAGTCTCCCGATAAAAATGATACCTCACTTGTGTGGGTAGGCCTAGCGCCCGCGACAGGAAATGCCCCAAAGCACAACGTGGAGAAATCAAAATTTTTGAAAGAAAACAGAGGTGTTTTTTGCGAAGTGCCTACCTGTAGGTTTTGGCCTCTAGCTCAGCAGGCACCTAGGGAAACCTACCAAACCTGTGCATTTCTGAAAACTAGAGACCTAGGGGAATCCAAGGAGGGGTGACTTGCAGGGGCTCGGACCAGGTTCTGTTACCCAGAATCCTTTGCAAACCTCAAAATTTGGCAAAAAAAACACATGTTCCTCAAATTTCTGTGGCAGAAAGTTCTGGAATCTGAGAGGAGCCACGAATTTCCATCCACCCAGCGTTCCCCAAAGTCTTCCGAAAAAAATGATACCTCACTTGTGTGGGTAGGCCTAGCGCCCGCGACAGGAAACGCCCCAATGCGCAACGTGGACACATCCAAATTTTTGAAAGAAAACAGAGGTGTTTTTTGCGAAGTGCCTACCTGTAGATTTTGGCCTCTAGCTCAGCCGGCACCTAGGGAATCCTACCAAACCTGTGCATTTCTGAAAACTAGATACCTAGGGGAATCCAAGATGGGGTGACTTGCGAGGCTCGGACCAGGTTCTGTTACCCAGAATCCTTTGCAAACCTCAAAATTTGGCTAAAAAAACACATGTTCCTCACATTTCTGTGGCAGAAAGTTCTGGAATCTGAGAGGAGCCACGAATTTCCATCCACCCAGCGTTCCCCCAAGTCTCCCGATAAAAATGATCCCTCACTTGTGTGGGTAGGCCTAGCGCCCGCGACAGGAAACGCCCCAAAGCACAACATGGACACATCCAAATTTTTGAAAGAAAACAGAGGTGTTTTTTGCGAAGTGCCTAACTGTAGATTTTGGCCTCTAGCTCAGCCGGCACCAAGGGAAACCTACCAAACCTGTGCATTTCTGAAAACTAGAGACCTAGGAGAATCGAAGGAGGGGTGACTTGCAGGGCTCGGACCAGGTTCTGTTACCCAGAATCCTTTGCAAACCTCAAAATTTGGCTAAAAAAACACATGTTACTCACATTTCTGTGGCAGAAAGTTCTGGAATCTGAGAGGAGCCACAAATTTCCTTCCACCCAGCGTTCCCCCAAGTCTCCCGATAAAAATAATACCTCACTTGTGTGGGTAGGCCTAGCGCCCGCGACAGGAAACGCCCCAAAGCGCAACGTGGACACATCCACATTTTTGAAAGAAAACAGAGGTGTTTTTTGCGAAGTGCCTACCTGTAGATTTTGGCCTCTAGCTCAGCCGGCACCTAGGGAAACCTACCAAACCTGTGCATTTCTGAAAACTAGAGACCTAGGGGAATCCAAGATGGGGTGACTTGCGAGGCTCGGACCAGGTTCTGTTACCCAGAATCCTTTGCAAACCTCAAACTTTGGCTAAAAAACACATGTTCCTCACATTTCTGTGGCAGAAAGTTCTGGAATCTGACAGGAGCCACAAATTCCCTTCCACCCAGCGTTCCCCTAAGTCTCCCGATAAAAATGATACCTCACTTGTGTGGGTAGGCCTAGCGCCCGCGACAGGAAATGCTCCAAAGCGCAACGTGGACACATCCAAATTTTTGAAAGAAAACAGAGGTGTTTTTTGCGAAGTGCCTACCTGTAGGTTTTGGCCTCTAGCTCAGCCGGCACCTAGGGAAACCTACCAAACCTGTGCATTTCTGAAAACTAGAGACCTAGGGGAATCCAAGGAGGGGTGACTTGCAGGGGCTCGGACCAGGTTCTGTTACCCAGAATCCTTTGCAAACCTCAAAATTTGGCAAAAAAAACACATGTTCCTCAAATTTCTGTGGCAGAAAGTTCTGGAATCTGAGAGGAGCCACGAATTTCCATCCACCCAGCGTTCCCCCAAGTCTCCCGATAAAAATGATACCTCACTTGTGTGGGTAGGCCTAGCGCCCGCGACAGAAAACGCCCCAAAGCGCAACGTGGACACATCCAAATTTTTGAAAGAAAACAGAGGTGTTTTTTGCGAAGTGCCTACCTGTAGATTTTGGCCTCTAGCTCAGCCGGCACCTAGGGAATCCTACCAAACCTGTGCATTTCTGAAAACTAGATACCTAGGGGAATCCAAGATGGGGTGACTTGCGAGGCTCGGACCAGGTTCTGTTACCCAGAATCCTTTGCAAACCTCAAAATTTGGCTAAAAAAACACATGTTCCTCACATTTCTGTGGCAGAAAGTTCTGGAATCTGAGAGGAGCCACGAATTTCCATCCACCCAGCGTTCCCCCAAGTCTCCCGATAAAAATGATCCCTCACTTGTGTGGGTAGGCCTAGCGCCCGCGACAGGAAACGCCCCAAAGCGCAACATGGACACATCCAAATTTTTGAAAGAAAACAGAGGTGTTTTTTGCGAAGTGCCTAACTGTAGATTTTGGCCTCTAGCTCAGCCGGCACCAAGGGAAACCTACCAAACCTGTGCATTTCTGAAAACTAGAGACCTAGGAGAATCCAAGGAGGGGTGACTTGCAGGGCTCGGACCAGGTTCTGTTACCCAGAACCCTTTGCAAACCTCAAAATTTGGCTAAAAAAACACATGTTACTCACATTTCTGTGGCAGAAAGTTCTGGAATCTGAGAGAAGCCACAAATTTCCTTCCACCCAGCGTTCCCCCAAGTCTCCCGATAAAAATAATACCTCACTTGTGTGGGTAGGCCTAGCGCCCGCGACAGGAAACGCCCCAAAGCGCAACGTGGACACATCCACATTTTTTAAAGAAAACAGAGGTGTTTTTTGCGAAGTGCCTACCTGTAGATTTTGGCCTCTGGCTCAGCCGGCACCTAGGGAAACCTACCAAACCTGTGCATTTCTGAAAACTAGAGACCTAGGGAAATCCAAGATGGGGTGACTTGCGAGGCTCGGACCAGGTTCTGTTACCCAGAATCCTTTGCAAACCTCAAACTTTGGCTAAAAAACACATGTTCCTCACATTTCTGTGGCAGAAAGTTCTGGAATCTGACAGGAGCCACAAATTCCCTTCCACCCAGCGTTCCCCCAAGTCTCCCGATAAAAATGATACCTCACTTGTGTGGGTAGGCCTAGCGCCCGCGACAGGAAATGCCCCAAAGCGCAACGTGGACACATCCAAATTTTTGAAAGAAAACAGAGGTGTTTTTTGCGAAGTGCCTACCTGTAGGTTTTGGCCTCTAGCTCAGCCGGCACCTAGGGAAACCTACCAAACCTGTGCATTTCTAAAAACTAGAGACTTAGGGGAATCCAAGGAGGGGTGACTTGCAGGGGCTCGGACCAGGTTCTGTTACCCAGAATCCTTTGCAAACCTCAAAATTTGGCAAAAAAAACACATGTTCCTCAAATTTCTGTGGCAGAAAGTTCTGGAATCTGAGAGAAGCCACAAATTTCCTTCCACCCAGCGTTCCCCCAAGTCTCCCGATAAAAATAATACCTCACTTGTGTGGGTAGGCCTAGCGCCCGCGACAGGAAACGCCCCAAAGCGCAACGTGGACACATCCACATTTTTGAAAGAAAACAGAGGTGTTTTTTGCGAAGTGCCTACCTGTAGATTTTGGCCTCTAGCTCAGCCGGCACCTAGGGAAACCTACCAAACCTGTGCATTTCTGAAAACTAGAGACCTAGGGGAATCCAAGATGGGGTGACTTGCGAGGCTCGGACCAGGTTCTGTTACCCAGAATCCTTTGCAAACCTCAAACTTTGGCTAAAAAACACATGTTCCTCACATTTCTGTGGCAGAAAGTTCTGGAATCTGACAGGAGCCACAAATTCCCTTCCACCCAGCGTTCCCCTAAGTCTCCCGATAAAAATGATACCTCACTTGTGTGGGTAGGCCTAGCGCCCGCGACAGGAAATGCTCCAAAGCGCAACGTGGACACATCCAAATTTTTGAAAGAAAACAGAGGTGTTTTTTGCGAAGTGCCTACCTGTAGGTTTTGGCCTCTAGCTCAGCCGGCACCTAGGGAAACCTACCAAACCTGTGCATTTCTGAAAACTAGAGACCTAGGGGAATCCAAGGAGGGGTGACTTGCAGGGGCTCGGACCAGGTTCTGTTACCCAGAATCCTTTGCAAACCTCAAAATTTGGCAAAAAAAACACATGTTCCTCAAATTTCTGTGGCAGAAAGTTCTGGATTCTGAGAGGAGCCACGAATTTCCATCCACCCAGCGTTCCCCCAAGTCTCCCGATAAAAATGATACCTCACTTGTGTGGGTAGGCCTAGCGCCCGCGACAGAAAACGCCCCAAAGCGCAACGTGGACACATCCAAATTTTTGAAAGAAAACAGAGGTGTTTTTTGCGAAGTGCCTACCTGTAGATTTTGGCATCTAGCTCAGCCGGCACCTAGGGAATCCTACCAAACCTGTGCATTTCTGAAAACTAGATACCTAGTGGAATCCAAGATGGGGTGACTTGCGAGGCTCGGACCAGGTTCTGTTACCCAGAATCCTTTGCAAACCTCAAAATTTGGCTAAAAAAACACATGTTCCTCACATTTCTGTGGCAGAAAGTTCTGGAATCTGAGAGGAGCCACGAATTTCCATCCACCCAGCGTTCCCCCAAGTCTCCCGATAAAAATGATCCCTCACTTGTGTGGGTAGGCCTAGCGCCCGCGACAGGAAACGCCCCAAAGCGCAACATGGACACATCCAAATTTTTGAAAGAAAACAGAGGTGTTTTTTGCGAAGTGCCTAACTGTAGATTTTGGCCTCTAGCTCAGCCGGCACCAAGGGAAACCTACCAAACCTGTGCATTTCTGAAAACTAGAGACCTAGGAGAATCCAAGGAGGGGTGACTTGCAGGGCTCGGACCAGGTTCTGTTACCCAGAACCCTTCGCAAACCTCAAAATTTGGCTAAAAAAACACATGTTACTCACATTTCTGTGGCAGAAAGATCTGGAATCTGAGAGAAGCCACAAATTTCCTTCCACCCAGCGTTCCCCCAAGTCTCCCGATAAAAATAATACCTCACTTGTGTGGGTAGGCCTAGCGCCCGCGACAGGAAACGCCCCAAAGCGCAACGTGGACACATCCACATTTTTTAAAGAAAACAGAGGTGTTTTTTGCGAAGTGCCTACCTGTAGATTTTGGCCTCTAGCTCAGCCGGCACCTAGGGAATCCTACCAAACCTGTGCATTTCTGAAAACTAGATACCTAGGGGAATCCAAGATGGGGTGACTTGCGAGGCTCGGACCAGGTTCTGTTACCCAGAATCCTTTGCAAACCTCAAAATTTGGCTAAAAAAACACATGTTCCTCACATTTCTGTGGCAGAAAGTTCTGGAATCTGAGAGGAGCCACGAATTTCCATCCACCCAGCGTTCCCCCAAGTCTCCCGATAAAAATGATCCCTCACTTGTGTGGGTAGGCCTAGCGCCCGCGACAGGAAACGCCCCAAAGCGCAACATGGACACATCCAAATTTTTGAAAGAAAACAGATGTGTTTTTTGCGAAGTGCCTAACTGTAGATTTTGGCCTCTAGCTCAGCCGGCACCAAGGGAAACCTACCAAACCTGTGCATTTCTGAAAACTAGAGACCTAGGAAAATCCAAGGAGGGGTGACTTGCAGGGCTCGGACCAGGTTCTGTTACCCAGAACCCTTTGCAAACCTCAAAATTTGGCTAAAAAAACACATGTTACTCACATTTCTGTGGCAGAAAGTTCTGGAATCTGAGAGAAGCCACAAATTTCCTTCCACCCAGCGTTCCCCCAAGTCTCCCGATAAAAATAATACCTCACTTGTGTGGGTAGGCCTAGCGCCCGCGACAGGAAACGCCCCAAAGCGCAACGTGGACACATCCACATTTTTTAAAGAAAACAGAGGTGTTTTTTGCGAAGTGCCTACCTGTAGATTTTGGCCTCTAGCTCAGCCGGCACCTAGGGAAACCTACCAAACCTGTGCATTTCTGAAAACTAGAGACCTAGGGAAATCCAAGATGGGTTGACTTGCGAGGCTCGGACCAGGTTCTGTTACCCAGAATCCTTTGCAAACCTCAAACTTTGGCTAAAAAACACATGTTCCTCACATTTCTGTGGCAGAAAGTTCTGGAATCTGACAGGAGCCACGAATTTCCATCCACCCAGCGTTCCCCCAAGTCTCCCGATAAAAATGATCCCTCACTTGTGTGGGTAGGCCTAGCGCCCGCGACAGGAAACGCCCCAAAGCGCAACATGGACACATCCAAATTTTTGAAAGAAAACAGAGGTGTTTTTTGCGAAGTGCCTAACTGTAGATTTTGGCCTCTAGCTCAGCCGGCACCAAGGGAAACCTACCAAACCTGTGCATTTCTGAAAACTAGAGACCTAGGAGAATCCAAGGAGGGGTGACTTGCAGGGCTCGGACCAGGTTCTGTTACCCAGAACCCTTTGCAAACCTCAAAATTTGGCTAAAAAAACACATGTTACTCACATTTCTGTGGCAGAAAGTTCTGGAATCTGAGAGAAGCCACAAATTTCCTTCCACCCAGCGTTCCCCCAAGTCTCCCGATAAAAATAATACCTCACTTGTGTGGGTAGGCCTAGCGCCCGCGACAGGAAACGCCCCAAAGCGCAACGTGGACACATCCACATTTTTTAAAGAAAACAGAGGTGTTTTTTGCGAAGTGCCTACCTGTAGATTTTGGCCTCTAGCTCAGCCGGCACCTAGGGAATCCTACCAAACCTGTGCATTTCTGAAAACTAGATACCTAGGGGAATCCAAGATGGGGTGACTTGCGAGGCTCGGACCAGGTTCTGTTACCCAGAATCCTTTGCAAACCTCAAAATTTGGCTAAAAAAACACATGTTCCTCACATTTCTGTGGCAGAAAGTTCTGGAATCTGAGAGGAGCCACGAATTTCCATCCACCCAGCGTTCCCCCAAGTCTCCCGATAAAAATGATCCCTCACTTGTGTGGGTAGGCCTAGCGCCCGCGACAGGAAACGCCCCAAAGCGCAACATGGACACATCCAAATTTTTGAAAGAAAACAGATGTGTTTTTTGCGAAGTGCCTAACTGTAGATTTTGGCCTCTAGCTCAGCCGGCACCAAGGGAAACCTACCAAACCTGTGCATTTCTGAAAACTAGAGACCTAGGAGAATCCAAGGAGGGGTGACTTGCAGGGCTCGGACCAGGTTCTGTTACCCAGAACCCTTTGCAAACCTCAAAATTTGGCTAAAAAAACACATGTTACTCACATTTCTGTGGCAGAAAGTTCTGGAATCTGAGAGAAGCCACAAATTTCCTTCCACCCAGCGTTCCCCCAAGTCTCCCGATAAAAATAATACCTCACTTGTGTGGGTAGGCCTAGCGCCCGCGACAGGAAACGCCCCAAAGCGCAACGTGGACACATCCACATTTTTTAAAGAAAACAGAGGTGTTTTTTGCGAAGTGCCTACCTGTAGATTTTGGCCTCTAGCTCAGCCGGCACCTAGGGAAACCTACCAAACCTGTGCATTTCTGAAAACTAGAGACCTAGGGAAATCCAAGATGGGGTGACTTGCGAGGCTCGGACCAGGTTCTGTTACCCAGAATCCTTTGCAAACCTCAAACTTTGGCTAAAAAACACATGTTCCTCACATTTCTGTGGCAGAAAGTTCTGGAATCTGACAGGAGCCACAAATTCCCTTCCACCCAGCGTTCCCCCAAGTCTCCCGATAAAAATGATACCTCACTTGTGTGGGTAGGCCTAGCGCCCGCGACAGGAAATGCCCCAAAGCGCAACGTGGACACATCCAAATTTTTGAAAGAAAACAGAGGTGTTTTTTGCGAAGTGCCTACCTGTAGGTTTTGGCCTCTAGCTCAGCCGGCACCTAGGGAAACCTACCAAACCTGTGCATTTCTAAAAACTAGAGACCTAGGGGAATCCAAGGAGGGGTGACTTGCAGGGGCTCGGACCAGGTTCTGTTACCCAGAATCCTTTGCAAACCTCAAAATTTGGCAAAAAAAACACATGTTCCTCAAATTTCTGTGGCAGAAAGTTCTGGAATCTGAGAGAAGCCACAAATTTCCTTCCACCCAGCGTTCCCCCAAGTCTCCCGATAAAAATAATACCTCACTTGTGTGGGTAGGCCTAGCGCCCGCGACAGGAAACGCCCCAAAGCGCAACGTGGACACATCCACATTTTTGAAAGAAAACAGAGGTGTTTTTTGCGAAGTGCCTACCTGTAGATTTTGGCCTCTAGCTCAGCCGGCACCTATGGAAACCTACCAAACCTGTGCATTTCTGAAAACTAGAGACCTAGGGGAATCCAAGATGGGGTGACTTGCGAGGCTCGGACCAGGTTCTGTTACCCAGAATCCTTTGCAAACCTCAAACTTTGGCTAAAAAACACATGTTCCTCACATTTCTGTGGCAGAAAGTTCTGGAATCTGACAGGAGCCACAAATTCCCTTCCACCCAGCGTTCCCCTAAGTCTCCCGATAAAAATGATACCTCACTTGTGTGGGTAGGCCTAGCGCCCGCGACAGGAAATGCTCCAAAGCGCAACGTGGACACATCCAAATTTTTGAAAGAAAACAGAGGTGTTTTTTGCGAAGTGCCTACCTGTAGGTTTTGGCCTCTAGCTCAGCCGGCACCTAGGGAAACCTACCAAACCTGTGCATTTCTGAAAACTAGAGACCTAGGGGAATCCAAGGAGGGGTGACTTGCAGGGGCTCGGACCAGGTTCTGTTACCCAGAATCCTTTGCAAACCTCAAAATTTGGCAAAAAAAACACATGTTCCTCAAATTTCTGTGGCAGAAAGTTCTGGATTCTGAGAGGAGCCACGAATTTCCATCCACCCAGCGTTCCCCCAAGTCTCCCGATAAAAATGATACCTCACTTGTGTGGGTAGGCCTAGCGCCCGCGACAGAAAACGCCCCAAAGCGCAACGTGGACACATCCAAATTTTTGAAAGAAAACAGAGGTGTTTTTTGCGAAGTGCCTACCTGTAGATTTTGGCATCTAGCTCAGCCGGCACCTAGGGAATCCTACCAAACCTGTGCATTTCTGAAAACTAGATACCTAGGGGAATCCAAGATGGGGTGACTTGCGAGGCTCGGACCAGGTTCTGTTACCCAGAATCCTTTGCAAACCTCAAAATTTGGCTAAAAAAACACATGTTCCTCACATTTCTGTGGCGGAAAGTTCTGGAATCTGAGAGGAGCCACGAATTTCCATCCACCCAGCGTTCCCCCAAGTCTCCCGATAAAAATGATCCCTCACTTGTGTGGGTAGGCCTAGCGCCCGCGACAGGAAACGCCCCAAAGCGCAACATGGACACATCCAAATTTTTGAAAGAAAACAGAGGTGTTTTTTGCGAAGTGCCTAACTGTAGATTTTGGCCTCTAGCTCAGCCGGCACCAAGGGAAACCTACCAAACCTGTGCATTTCTGAAAACTAGAGACCTAGGAGAATCCAAGGAGGGGTGACTTGCAGGGCTCGGACCAGGTTCTGTTACCCAGAACCCTTTGCAAACCTCAAAATTTGGCTAAAAAAACACATGTTACTCACATTTCTGTGGCAGAAAGTTCTGGAATCTGAGAGAAGCCACTAATTTCCTTCCACCCAGCGTTCCCCCAAGTCTCCCGATAAAAATAATACCTCACTTGTGTGGGTAGGCCTAGCGCCCGCGACAGGAAACGCCCCAAAGCGCAACGTGGACACATCTACATTTTTTAAAGAAAACAGAGGTGTTTTTTGCGAAGAGCCTACCTGTAGATTTTGGCCTCTAGCTCAGCCGGCACCTAGGGAAACCTACCAAACCTGTGCATTTCTGAAAACTAGAGACCTAGGGAAATCCAAGATGGGGTGACTTGCGAGGCTCGGACCAGGTTCTGTTACCCAGAATCCTTTGCAAACCTCAAACTTTGGCTAAAAAACACATGTTCCTCACATTTCTGTGGCAGAAAGTTCTGGAATCTGACAGGAGCCACAAATTCCCTTCCACCCAGCGTTCCCCCAAGTCTCCCGATAAAAATGATACCTCACTTGTGTGGGTAGGCCTAGCGCCCGCGACAGGAAATGCCCCAAAGCGCAACGTGGACACATCCAAATTTTTGAAAGAAAACAGAGGTGTTTTTTGCGAAGTACCTACCTGTAGGTTTTGGCCTCTAGCTCAGCCGGCACCTAGGGAAACCTACCAAACCTGTGCATTTCTAAAAACTAGAGACCTAGGGGAATCCAAGGAGGGGTGACTTGCAGGGGCTCGGACCAGGTTCTGTTACCCAGAATCCTTTGCAAACCTCAAAATTTGGCAAAAAAAACACATGTTCCTCAAATTTCTGTGGCAGAAAGTTCTGGAATCTGAGAGGAGCCACGAATTTCCATCCACCCAGCGTTCCCCCAAGTCTCCCGATAAAAATGATACCTCACTTGTGTGGGTAGGCCTAGCGCCCGCGACAGAAAACGCCCCAAAGCGCAACGTGGACACATCCAAATTTTTGAAAGAAAACAGAGGTGTTTTTTGCGAAGTGCCTACCTGTAGATTTTGGCCTCTAGCTCAGCCGGCACCTAGGGAATCCTACCAAACCTGTGCATTTCTGAAAACTAGATACCTAGGGGAATCCAAGATGGGGTGACTTGCGAGGCTCGGACCAGGTTCTGTTACCCAGAATCCTTTGCAAACCTCAAAATTTGGCTAAAAAAACACATGTTCCTCACATTTCTGTGGCAGAAAGTTCTGGAATCTGAGAGGAGCCACGAATTTCCATCCACCCAGCGTTCCCCCAAGTCTCCCGATAAAAATGATCCCTCACTTGTGTGGGTAGGCCTAGCGCCCGCGACAGGAAACGCCCCAAAGCGCAACATGGACACATCCAAATTTTTGAAAGAAAACAGAGGTGTTTTTTGCGAAGTGCCTAACTGTAGATTTTGGCCTCTAGCTCAGCCGGCACCAAGGGAAACCTACAAAACCTGTGCATTTCTGAAAACTAGAGACCTAGGAGAATCCAAGGAGGGGTGACTTGCAGGGCTCGGACCAGGTTCTGTTACCCAGAACCCTTTGCAAACCTCAAAATTTGGCTAAAAAAACACATGTTTCTCACATTTCTGTGGCAGAAAGTTCTGGAATCTGAGAGAAGCCACAAATTTCCTTCCACCCAGCGTTCCCCCAAGTCTCCCGATAAAAATAATACCTCACTTGTGTGGGTAGGCCTAGCGCCCGCGACAGGAAACGCCCCAAAGCGCAACGTGGACACATCCACATTTTTTAAAGAAAACAGAGGTGTTTTTTTTGCGAAGTGCCTACCTGTAGATTTTGGCCTCTAGCTCAGCCGGCACCTAGGGAAACCTACCAAACCTGTGCATTTCTGAAAACTAGAGACCTAGGGAAATCCAAGATGGGGTGACTTGCGAGGCTCGGACCAGGTTCTGTTACCCAGAATCCTTTGCAAACCTCAAACTTTCGCTAAAAAACACATGTTCCTCACATTTCTGTGGCAGAAAGTTCTGGAATCTGACAGGAGCCACAAATTCCCTTCCACCCAGCGTTCCCCCAAGTCTCCCGATAAAAATGATACCTCACTTGTGTGGGTAGGCCTAGCGCCCGCGACAGGAAATGCCCCAAAGCGCAACGTGGACACATCCAAATTTTTGAAAGAAAACAGAGGTGTTTTTTGCGAAGTGCCTACCTGTAGGTTTTGGCCTCTAGCTCAGCCGGCACCTAGGGAAACCTACCAAACCTGTGCATTTCTGAAAACTAGAGACCTAGGGGAATCCAAGGAGGGGTGACTTGCAGGGGCTCGGACCAGATTCTGTTACCCAGAATCCTTTGCAAACCTCAAAATTTGGCAAAAAAAACACATGTTCCTCAAATTTCTGTGGCAGAAAGTTCTGGAATCTGAGAGGAGCCACGAATTTCCATCCACCCAGCGTTCCCCCAAGTCTCCCGATAAAAATGATACCTCACTTGTGTGGGTAGGCCTAGCGCCTGCGACAGGAAACGCCCCAAAGCACAATGTGGACACATCCAAATTTTTGAAAGAAAACAGAGGTGTTTTTTGCGAAGTGCCTACCTGTAGATTTTGGCCTCTAGCTCAGCCGGCACCTAGGGAAACCTACCAAACCTGTGCATTTCTGAAAACTAGAGACCTAGGGGAATCCAAGGAGGGGTGACTTGCGGGGCTCGGACCAGGTTCTGTTACCCAGAATCCTTTGCAAACCTCAAAATTTGGCTAAAAAAACACATGTTCCTCACATTTCTGTGGCAGAAAGTTTTGGAATCTGAGAGGAGCGACAAATTTCCTTCCACCCAGCGTTTCCCTAAGTCTCCCGATAAAAATGATACCTCACTTGTGTGGGTAGGCCTAGCGCCCGCGACAGGAAACGCCCCAAAGCGCAACGTGGACACATCCAAATTTTTGAAAGAAAACAGAGGTGTTTTTTGCGAAGTGCCTACCTGTAGATTTTGGCCTCTAGCTCAGCCGGCACCTAGGGAATCCTACCAAACCTGTGCATTTCTGAAAACTAGAAACCTAGGGGAATCCAAGATGGGGTGACTTGCGAGGCTCGGACCAGGTTCTGTTACCCAGAATCCTTTGCAAACCTCAAAATTTGGCTAAAAAAACACATGTTCCTCACATTTCTGTGGCAGAAAGTTCTGGAATCTGAGAGGAGCCACGAATTTCCATCCACCCAGCGTTCCCCCAAGTCTCCCGATAAAAATGATACCTCACTTGTGTGGGTAGGTCTAGCGCCCGCGACAGGAAACGCCCCAAAGCGCAACATGGACACATCCACATTTTTGAAAGAAAACAGAGGTGTTTTTTGCGAAGTGCCTAACTGTAGATTTTGGCCTCTAGCTCAGCCGGCACCAAGGGAAACCTATCAAACCGGTGAATTTCTGAAAACTAGAGACCTAGGGGAATCCAAGGGGGGGTGACTTGCAGGGCTCGGACCAGGTTCTGTTACCCAGAATCCTTTGCAAACCTCAAAATTTGGCTAAAAAAACACATGTTACTCACATTTCTGTGGCAGAAAGTTCTGGAATCTGAGAGGAGCCACAAATTCCCTTCCACCCAGCGTTCCCCCAAGTCTCCCGATAAAAATAATACCTCACTTGTGTGGGTAGGCCTAGCGCCCGCGACAGGAAACGCCCCAAAGCGCAACGTGGACACATCCACATTTTTGAAAGAAAACAGAGGTGTTTTTTGCGAAGTGCCTACCTGTAGGTTTTGGCCTCTAGCTCAGCCGGCACCTAGGGAAACCTACCAAACCTGTGCATTTCTGAAAACTAGAGACCTAGGGGAATCCAAGATGGTGTGACTTGCGGGGCTCGGACCAGGTTCTGTTACCCAGAATCCTTTGCAAACCTCAAAATTTGGCAAAAAAAACACATGTTCCTCAAATTTCTGTGGCAGAAAGTTCTGGAATCTGAGAGGAGCCACGAATTTCCACCCACCCAGCGTTCCCCCAAGTCTCCCGATAAAAATGATACCTCACTTGTGTGGGTAGGCCTAGCGCCCGCGACAGGAAACGCCCCAAAGCGCAATGTGGACACATCCAAATTTTTGAAAGAAAACAGAGGTGTTTTTTGCGAAGTGCCTACCTGTAGATTTTGGCCTCTAGCTCAGCCGGCACCTAGGGAAACCTACCAAACCTGTGCATTTCTGAAAACTAGAGACCTAGGGGAATCCAAGGAGGGGTGACTTGCGGGGCTCGGACCAGGTTCTGTTACCCAGAATCCTTTGCAAACCTCAAAATTTGGCTAAAAAAACACATGTTCCTCACATTTCTGTGGCAGAAAGTTTTGGAATCTGAGAGGAGAGACAAATTTCCTTCCACCCAGCGTTTCCCTAAGTCTCCCGATAAAAATGATACCTCACTTGTGTGGGTAGGCCTAGCGCCCGCGACAGGAAACGCCCCAAAGCGCAAAGTGGACACATCCAAATTTTTGAAAGAAAACAGAGGTGTTTTTTGCGAAGTGCCTACCTGTAGATTTTGGCCTCTAGCTCAGCCGGCACCAAGGGAAACCTACCAAACCTGTGCATTTCTGAAAACTAGAGACCTAGGAGAATCCAAGGAGGGGTGACTTGCAGGGCTCGGACCAGGTTCTGTTACCCAGAATCCTTTGCAAACCTCAAAATTTGGCTAAAAAAACACATGTTACTCACATTTCTGTGGCAGAAAGTTCTGGAATCTGAGAGGAGCCACAAATTCCCTTCCTCCCAGCGTTCCCCCAAGTCTCCCGATAAAAATGATACCTCACTTGTGTGGGTAGGCCTAGCGCCCGCAACAGGAAATGCCCCAAAGCGCAACGTGGACACATCCAAATTTTTGATAGAAAACAGAGGTGTTTTTTGCGAAGTGCCTACCTGTAGGTTTTGGCCTCTAGCTCAGCCGGCACCTAGGGAAACCTACCAAACCTGTGCATTTCTGAAAACTAGAGACCTAGGGGAATCCAAGGAGGGGTGACTTGCAGGGGCTCGGACCAGGTTCTGTTACCCAGAATCCTTTGCAAACCTCAAAATTTGGCAAAAAAAACACATGTTCCTCAAATTTCTGTGGCAGAAAGTTCTGGAATCTGAGAGGAGCCACGAATTTCCATCCACCCAGCGTTCCCCCAAGTCTCCCGATAAAAATGATACCTCACTTGTGTGGGTAGGCCTAGCGCCCGCGACAGGAAACGCCCCAAAGCGCAATGTGGACACATCCAAATTTTTGAAAGAAAACAGAGGTGTTTTTTGCGAAGTGCCTACCTGTAGATTTTGGCCTCTAGCTCAGCCGGCACCTAGGGAAACCTACCAAACCTGTGCATTTCTGAAAACTAGAGACCTAGGGGAATCCAAGGAGGGGTGACTTGCGGGGCTCGGACCAGGTTCTGTTACCCAGAATCCTTTGCAAACCTCAAAATTTGGCTAAAAAAACACATGTTCCTCACATTTCTGTGGCAGAAAGTTTTGGAATCTGAGAGGAGAGACAAATTTCCTTCCACCCAGCGTTTCCCTAAGTCTCCCGATAAAAATGATACCTCACTTGTGTGGGTAGGCCTAGCGCCCGCGACAGGAAGCGCCCCAAAGCGCAACGTGGACACATCCAAATTTTTGAAAGAAAACAGAGGTGTTTTTTGCGAAGTGCCTACCTGTAGATTTTGGCCTCTAGCTCAGCCGGCACCTAGGGAATCCTACCAAACCTGTGCATTTCTGAAAACTAGATACCTAGAGGAATCCAAGATGGGGCGACTTGCGAGGCTCGGACCAGGTTCTGTTACCCAGAATCCTTTGCAAACCTCAAAATTTGGCTAAAAAAACACATGTTCCTCACATTTCTGTGGCAGAAAGTTCTGGAATCTGAGAGGAGCCACGAATTTCCATCCACCCAGCGTTCCCCCAAGTCTCCCGATAAAAATGATACCTCACTTGTGTGGGTAGGCCTAGCGCCCGCGACAGGAAACGCCCCAAAGCGCAACATGGACACATCCAAATTTTTGAAAGAAAACAGAGGTGTTTTTTGCGAAGTGCCTAACTGTAGATTTTGGCCTCTAGCTCAGCCGGCACCAAGGGAAACCTACCAAACCTGTGCATTTCTGAAAACTAGAGACCTAGGAGAATCCAAGGAGGGGTGACTTGCAGGGCTCGGACCAGGTTCTGTTACCCAGAATCCTTTGCAAACCTCAAAATTTGGCTAAAAAAACACATGTTACTCACATTTCTGTGGCAGAAAGTTCTGGAATCTGAGAGGAGCCACAAATTCCCTTCCACCCAGCGTTCCCCCAAGTCTCCCGATAAAAATGATACCTCACTTGTGTGGGTAGGCCTAGCGCCCGCAACAGGAAATGCCCCAAAGCGCAACGTGGACACATCCACATTTTTGAAAGAAAACAGAGGTGTTTTTTGCGAAGTGCCTACCTGTAGGTTTTGGCCTCTAGCTCAGCCGGCACCTAGGGAAACCTACCAAACCTGTGCATTTCTGAAAACTAGAGACCTAGGGAAATCCAAGATGTGGTGACTTGCGAGGCTCGGACCAGGTTCTGTTACCCAGAATCCTTTGCAAACCTCAAAATTTGGCTAAAAAAACACATGTTCCTCACATTTCTGTGGCAGAAAGTTCTGGAATCTGAGAGGAGCCACAAATTTCCATCCACCCAGCGTTCCCCCAAGTCTCCCGATAAAAATGATACCTCACTTGTGTGGGTAGGCCTAGCGCCCGCGACAGGAAACGCCCCAAAGCGCAACATGGACACATCCAAATTTTTGAAAGAAAACAGAGGTGTTTTTTGCGAAGTGCCTAACTGTAGATTTTGGCCTCTAGCTCAGCCGGCACCAAGGGAAACCTACCAAACCTGTGCATTTCTGAAAACTAGAGACCTAGGAGAATCCAAGGAGGGGTGACTTGCAGGGCTCGGACCAGGTTCTGTTACCCAGAATCCTTTGCAAACCTCAAAATTTGGCTAAAAAAACACATGTTACTCACATTTCTGTGGCAGAAAGTTCTGGAATCTGAGAGGAGCCACAAATTCCCTTCCACCCAGCGTTCCCCCAAGTCTCCCGATAAAAATGATACCTCACTTGTGTGGGTAGGCCTAGCGCCCGCAACAGGAAATGCCCCAAAGCGCAACGTGGACACATCCACATTTTTGAAAGAAAACAGAGGTGTTTTTTGCGAAGTGCCTACCTGTAGGTTTTGGCCTCTAGCTCAGCCGGCACCTAGGGAAACCTACCAAACCTGTGCATTTCTGAAAACTAGAGACCTAGGGGAATCCAAGGAGGGGTGACTTGCAGGGGCTCGGACCAGGTTCTGTTACCCAGAATCCTTTGCAAACCTCAAAATTTGGCAAAAAAAACACATGTTCCTTAAATTTCTGTGGCAGAAAGTTCTGGAATCTGAGAGGAGCCACGAATTTCCATCCACCCAGCGTTCCCCCAAGTCTCCCGATAAAAATGATACCTCACTTGTGTGGGTAGGCCTAGCGCCCGCGACAGGAAACGCCCCAAAGCGCAATGTGGACACATCCAAATTTTTGAAAGAAAACAGAGGTGTTTTTTGCGAAGTGCCTACCTGTAGATTTTGGCCTCTAGCTCAGCCGGCACCTAGGGAAACCTACCAAACCTGTGCATTTCTGAAAACTAGAGACCTAGGGGAATCCAAGGAGGGGTGACTTGCGGGGCTCGGACCAGGTTCTGTTACCCAGAATCCTTTGCAAACCTCAAAATTTGGCTAAAAAAACACATGTTCCTCACATTTCTGTGGCAGAAAGTTTTGGAATCTGAGAGGAGAGACAAATTTCCTTCCACCCAGCGTTTCCCTAAGTCTCCCGATAAAAATGATACCTCACTTGTGTGGGAAGGCCTAGCGCACGCGACAGGAAACGCCCCAAAGCGCAACGTGGACACATCCAAATTTTTGAAAGAAAACAGAGGTGTTTTTTGCGAAGTGCCTACCTGTAGATTTTGGCCTCTAGCTCAGCTGGCACCTAGGGAATCCTACCAAACCTGTGCATTTCTGAAAACTAGATACCTAGAGGAATCCAAGATGGGGTGACTTGCGAGGCTCGGACCAGGTTCTGTTACCCAGAATCCTTTGCAAACCTCAAAATTTGGCTAAAAAAACACATGTTCCTCACATTTCTGTGGCAGAAAGTTCTGGAATCTGAGAGGAGCCACGAATTTCCATCCACCCAGCGTTCCCCCAAGTCTCCCGATAAAAATGATACCTCACTTGTGTGGGTAGGCCTAGCGCCCGCGACAGGAAACGCCCCAAAGCGCAACATGGACACATCCAAATTTTTGAAAGAAAACAGAGGTGTTTTTTGCGAAGTGCCTAACTGTAGATTTTGGCCTCTAGCTCAGCCGGCACCAAGGGAAACCTACCAAACCTGTGCATTTCTGAAAACTAGAGACCTAGGAGAATCCAAGGAGGGGTGACTTGCAGGGCTCGGACCAGGTTCTGTTACCCAGAATCCTTTGCAAACCTCAAAATTTGGCTAAAAAAACACATGTTACTCACATTTCTGTGGCAGAAAGTTCTGGAATCTGAGAGGAGCCACAAATTTCCTTCCACCCAGCGTTCCCCCAAGTCTCCCGATAAAAATAATACCTCACTTGTGTGGGTAGGCCTAGCGCCCGCGACAGGAAACGCCCCAAAGCGCAACGTGGACACATCCACATTTTTGAAAGAAAACAGAGGTGTTTTTTGCGAAGTGCCTACCTGTAGATTTTGGCCTCTAGCTCAGCCAGCACCTAGGGAAACCTACCAAACCTGTGCATTTCTGAAAACTAGAGACCTAGGGGAATCCAAGATGTGGTGACTTGCGAGGCTCGGACCAGGTTCTGTTACCCAGAATCCTTTGCAAACCTCAAACTTTGGCAAAAAAATACATGTTACTCACATTTCTGTGGCAGAAAGTTCTGGAATCTGACAGGAGCCACAAATTCACATCCACACAGCGTTCCTCCAAGTCTCCCGATAAAAATTATACCTCACTTGTGTGGGTAGGCCTAGCGCCCGCGACAGGAAACGCCCCAAAGCGCAACGTGGACACATCCAAATTTTTGAAAGAAAACAGAGGTGTTTTTTGCGAAGTGCCTACCTGTAGATTTTGGCCTCTAGCTCAGCCGGCACCTAGGGAAACCTACCAAACCTGTGCATTTCTGAAAACTAGAGACCTAGGGGAATCCAAGGAGGGGTGACTTGCAGGGGCTCGCACCAGGTTCTGTTACCCAGAATCCTTTGCAAACCTCAAACTTTGGCTAAAAAACACATGTTCCTCACATTTCTGTGGCAGAAAGTTCTGGAATCTGACAGGAGCCACAAATTCCCTTCCACCCAGCGTTCCCCCAAGTCTCCCGATAAAAATGATACCTCACTTGTGTGGGTAGGCCTAGCGCCCGCGACAGGAAATGCCCCAAAGCACAACGTGGAGAAATCAAAATTTTTGAAAGAAAACAGAGGTGTTTTTTGCGAAGTGCCTACCTGTAGGTTTTGGCCTCTAGCTCAGCAGGCACCTAGGGAAACCTACCAAACCTGTGCATTTCTGAAAACTAGAGACCTAGGGGAATCCAAGGAGGGGTGACTTGCAGGGGCTCGGACCAGGTTCTGTTACCCAGAATCCTTTGCAAACCTAAAAATTTGGCAAAAAAAACACATGTTCCTCAAATTTCTGTGGCAGAAAGTTCTGGAATCTGAGAGGAGCCACGAATTTCCATCCACCCAGCGTTCCCCAAAGTCTTCCGAAAAAAATGATACCTCACTTGTGTGGGTAGGCCTAGCGCCCGCGACAGGAAATGCCCCAATGCGCAACGTGGACACATCCAAATTTTTGAAAGAAAACAGAGGTGTTTTTTGCGAAGTGCCTACCTGTAGATTTTGGCCTCTAGCTCAGCCGGCACCTAGGGAATCCTACCAAACCTGTGCATTTCTGAAAACTAGATACCTAGGGGAATCCAAGATGGGGTGACTTGCGAGGCTCGGACCAGGTTCTGTTACCCAGAATCCTTTGCAAACCTCAAAATTTGGCTAAAAAAACACATGTTCCTCACATTTCTGTGGCAGAAAGTTCTGGAATCTGAGAGGAGCCACGAATTTCCATCCACCCAGCGTTCCCCCAAGTCTCCCGATAAAAATGATCCCTCACTTGTGTGGGTAGGCCTAGCGCCCGCGACAGGAAACGCCCCAAAGCACAACATGGACACATCCAAATTTTTGAAAGAAAACAGAGGTGTTTTTTGCGAAGTGCCTAACTGTAGATTTTGGCCTCTAGCTCAGCCGGCACCAAGGGAAACCTACCAAACCTGTGCATTTCTGAAAACTAGAGACCTAGGAGAATCCAAGGAGGGGTGACTTGCAGGGCTCGGACCAGGTTCTGTTACCCAGAATCCTTTGCAAACCTCAAAATTTGGCTAAAAAAACACATGTTACTCACATTTCTGTGGCAGAAAGTTCTGGAATCTGAGAGGAGCCACAAATTTCCTTCCACCCAGCGTTCCCCCAAGTCTCCCGATAAAAATAATACCTCACTTGTGTGGGTAGGCCTAGCGCCCGCGACAGGAAACGCCCCAAAGCGCAACGTGGACACATCCACATTTTTGAAAGAAAACAGAGGTGTTTTTTGCGAAGTGCCTACCTGTAGATTTTGGCCTCTAGCTCAGCCGGCACCTAGGGAAACCTACCAAACCTGTGCATTTCTGAAAACTAGAGACCTAGGGGAATCCAAGATGGGGTGACTTGCGAGGCTCGGACCAGGTTCTGTTACCCAGAATCCTTTGCAAACCTCAAACTTTGGCTAAAAAACACATGTTCCTCACATTTCTGTGGCAGAAAGTTCTGGAATCTGACAGGAGCCACAAATTCCCTTCCACCCAGCGTTCCCCTAAGTCTCCCGATAAAAATGATACCTCACTTGTGTGGGTAGGCCTAGCGCCCGCGACAGGAAATGCTCCAAAGCGCAACGTGGACACATCCAAATTTTTGAAAGAAAACAGAGGTGTTTTTTGCGAAGTGCCTACCTGTAGGTTTTGGCCTCTAGCTCAGCCGGCACCTAGGGAAACCTACCAAACCTGTGCATTTCTGAAAACTAGAGACCTAGGGGAATCCAAGGAGGGGTGACTTGCAGGGGCTCGGACCAGGTTCTGTTACCCAGAATCCTTTGCAAACCTCAAAATTTGGCAAAAAAACCACATGTTCCTCAAATTTCTGTGGCAGAAAGTTCTGGAATCTGAGAGGAGCCACGAATTTCCATCCACCCAGCGTTCCCCCAAGTCTCCCGATAAAAATGATACCTCACTTGTGTGGGTAGGCCTAGCGCCCGCGACAGAAAACGCCCCAAAGCGCAACGTGGACACATCCAAATTTTTGAAAGAAAACAGAGGTGTTTTTTGCGAAGTGCCTACCTGTAGATTTTGGCCTCTAGCTCAGCCGGCACCTAGGGAATCCTACCAAACCTGTGCATTTCTGAAAACTAGATACCTAGGGGAATCCAAGATGGGGTGACTTGCGAGGCTCGGACCAGGTTCTGTTACCCAGAATCCTTTGCAAACCTCAAAATTTGGCTAAAAAAACACATGTTCCTCACATTTCTGTGGCAGAAAGTTCTGGAATCTGAGAGGAGCTACGAATTTCCATCCACCCAGCGTTCCCCCAAGTCTCCCGATAAAAATGATCCCTCACTTGTGTGGGTAGGCCTAGCGCCCGCGACAGGAAACGCCCCAAAGCGCAACATGGACACATCCAAATTTTTGAAAGAAAACAGAGGTGTTTTTTGCGAAGTGCCTAACTGTAGATTTTGGCCTCTAGCTCAGCCGGCACCAAGGGAAACCTACCAAACCTGTGCATTTCTGAAAACTAGAGACCTAGGAGAATCCAAGGAGGGGTGACTTGCAGGGCTCGGACCAGGTTCTGTTACCCAGAACCCTTTGCAAACCTCAAAATTTGGCTAAAAAAAACACATGTTACTCACATTTCTGTGGCAGAAAGTTCTGGAATCTGAGAGAAGCCACAAATTTCCTTCCACCCAGCGTTCCCCCAAGTCTCCCGATAAAAATAATACCTCACTTGTGTGGGTAGGCCTAGCGCCCGCGACAGGAAACGCCCCAAAGCGCAACGTGGACACATCCACATTTTTTAAAGAAAACAGAGGTGTTTTTTGCGAAGTGCCTACCTGTAGATTTTGGCCTCTAGCTCAGCCGGCACCTAGGGAAACCTACCAAACCTGTGCATTTCTGAAAACTAGAGACCTAGGGAAATCCAAGATGGGGTGACTTGCGAGGCTCGGACCAGGTTCTGTTACCCAGAATCCTTTGCAAACCTCAAACTTTGGCTAAAAAACACATGTTCCTCACATTTCTGTGGCAGAAAGTTCTGGAATCTGACAGGAGCCACAAATTCCCTTCCACCCAGCGTTCCCCCAAGTCTCCCGATAAAAATGATACCTCACTTGTGTGGGTAGGCCTAGCGCCCGCGACAGGAAATGCCCCAAAGCGCAACGTGGACACATCCAAATTTTTGAAAGAAAACAGAGGTGTTTTTTGCGAAGTGCCTACCTGTAGGTTTTGGCCTCTAGCTCAGCCGGCACCTAGGGAAACCTACCAAACCTGTGCATTTCTGAAAACTAGAGACCTAGGGGAATCCAAGATGGGGTGACTTGCGAGGCTCGGACCAGGTTCTGTTACCCAGAATCCTTTGCAAACCTCAAACTTTGGCTAAAAAACACATGTTCCTCACATTTCTGTGGCAGAAAGTTCTGGAATCTGACAGGAGCCACAAATTCCCTTCCACCCAGCGTTCCCCTAAGTCTCCCGATAAAAATGATACCTCACTTGTGTGGGTAGGCCTAGCGCCCGCGACAGGAAATGCTCCAAAGCGCAACGTGGACACATCCAAATTTTTGAAAGAAAACAGAGGTGTTTTTTGCGAAGTGCCTACCTGTAGGTTTTGTCCTCTAGCTCAGCCGGCACCTAGGGAAACCTACCAAACCTGTGCATTTCTGAAAACTAGAGACCTAGGGGAATCCAAGGAGGGGTGACTTGCAGGGGCTCGGACCAGGTTCTGTTACCCAGAATCCTTTGCAAACCTCAAAATTTGGCAAAAAAAACACATGTTCCTCAAATTTCTGTGGCAGAAAGTTCTGGAATCTGAGAGAAGCCACAAATTTCCTTCCACCCAGCGTTCCCCCAAGTCTCCCGATAAAAATAATACCTCACTTGTGTGGGTAGGCCTAGCGCCCGCGACAGGAAACGCCCCAAAGCGCAACGTGGACACATCCACATTTTTGAAAGAAAACAGAGGAGTTTTTTGCGAAGTGCCTACCTGTAGATTTTGGCCTCTAGCTCAGCCGGCACCTAGGGAAACCTACCAAACCTGTGCATTTCTGAAAACTAGAGACCTAGGGGAATCCAAGATGGGGTGACTTGCGAGGCTCGGACCAGGTTCTGTTACCCAGAATCCTTTGCAAACCTCAAACTTTGGCTAAAAAACACATGTTCCTCACATTTCTGTGGCAGAAAGTTCTGGAATCTGACAGGAGCCACAAATTCCCTTCCACCCAGCGTTCCCCTAAGTCTCCCGATAAAAATGATACCTCACTTGTGTGGGTAGGCCTAGCGCCCGCGACAGGAAATGCTCCAAAGCGCAACGTGGACACATCCAAATTTTTGAAAGAAAACAGAGGTGTTTTTTGCGAAGTGCCTACCTGTAGGTTTTGTCCTCTAGCTCAGCCGGCACCTAGGGAAACCTACCAAACCTGTGCATTTCTGAAAACTAGAGACCTAGGGGAATCCAAGGAGGGGTGACTTGCAGGGGCTCGGACCAGGTTCTGTTACCCAGAATCCTTTGCAAACCTCAAAATTTGGCAAAAAAAACACATGTTCCTCAAATTTCTGTGGCAGAAAGTTCTGGATTCTGAGAGGAGCCACGAATTTCCATCGACCCAGCGTTCCCCCAAGTCTCCCGATAAAAATGATACCTCACTTGTGTGGGTAGGCCTAGCGCCCGCGACAGAAAACGCCCCAAAGCGCAACGTGGACACATCCAAATTTTTGAAAGAAAACAGAGGTGTTTTTTGCGAAGTGCCTACCTGTAGATTTTGGCATCTAGCTCAGCCGGCACCTAGGGAATCCTACCAAACCTGTGCATTTCTGAAAACTAGATACCTAGGGGAATCCAAGATGGGGTGACTTGCGAGGCACGGACCAGGTTCTGTTACCCAGAATCCTTTGCAAACCTCAAAATTTGGCTAAAAAAACACATGTTCCTCACATTTCTGTGGCAGAAAGTTCTGGAATCTGAGAGGAGCCACGAATTTCCATCCACCCAGCGTTCCCCCAAGTCTCCCGATAAAAATGATCCCTCACTTGTGTGGGTAGGCCTAGCGCCCGCGACAGGAAACGCCCCAAAGCGCAACATGGACACATCCAAATTTTTGAAAGAAAACAGAGGTGTTTTTTGCGAAGTGCCTAACTGTAGATTTTGGCCTCTAGCTCAGCCGGCACCAAGGGAAACCTACCAAACCTGTGCATTTCTGAAAACTAGAGACCTAGGAGAATCCAAGGAGGGGTGACTTGCAGGGCTCGGACCAGGTTCTGTTACCCAGAACCCTTTGCAAACCTCAAAATTTGGCTAAAAAAACACATGTTACTCACATTTCTGTGGCAGAAAGTTCTGGAATCTGAGAGAAGCCACAAATTTCCTTCCACCCAGCGTTCCCCCAAGTCTCCCGATAAAAATAATACCTCACTTGTGTGGGTAGGCCTAGCGCCCGCGACAGGAAACGCCCCAAAGCGCAACGTGGACACATCCACATTTTTTAAAGAAAACAGAGGTGTTTTTTGCGAAGTGCCTACCTGTAGATTTTGGCCTCTAGCTCAGCCGGCACCTAGGGAAACCTACCAAACCTGTGCATTTCTGAAAACTAGAGACCTAGGGAAATCCAAGATGGGGTGACTTGCGAGGCTCGGACCAGGTTCTGTTACCCAGAATCCTTTGCAAACCTCAAACTTTGGCTCAAAAACACATGTTCCTCACATTTCTGTGGCAGAAAGTTCTGGAATCTGACAGGAGCCACAAATTCCCTTCCACCCAGCGTTCCCCCAAGTCTCCCGATAAAAATGATACCTCACTTGTGTGGGTAGGCCTAGCGCCCGCGATAGGAAATGCTCCAAAGCGCAACGTGGACTCATCCAAATTTTTGAAAGAAAACAGAGGTGTTTTTTGCGAAGTGCCTACCTGTAGGTTTTGGCCTCTAGCTCAGCCGGCACCTAGGGAAACCTACCAAACCTGTGCATTTCTGAAAACTAGAGACCTAGGGGAATCCAAGGAGGGGTGACTTGCAGGGGCTCGGACCAGGTTCTGTTACCCAGAATCCTTTGCAAACCTCAAAATTTGGCAAAAAAAACACATGTTCCTCAAATTTCTGTGGCAGAAAGTTCTGGATTCTGAGAGGAGCCACGAATTTCCATCCACCCAGCGTTCCCCCAAGTCTCCCGATAAAAATGATACCTCACTTGTGTGGGTAGGCCTAGCGCCCGCGACAGAAAACGCCCCAAAGCGCAACGTGGACACATCCAAATTTTTGAAAGAAAACAGAGGTGTTTTTTGCGAAGTGCCTACCTGTAGATTTTGGCATCTAGCTCAGCCGGCACCTAGGGAATCCTACCAAACCTGTGCATTTCGGAAAACTAGATACCTAGGGGAATCCAAGATGGGGTGACTTGCGAGGCTCGGACCAGGTTCTGTTACCCAGAATCCTTTGCAAACCTCAAAATTTGGCTAAAAAAACACATGTTCCTCACATTTCTGTGGCAGAAAGTTCTGGAATCTGAGAGGAGCCACGAATTTCCATCCACCCAGCGTTCCCCCAAGTCTCCCGATAAAAATGATCCCTCACTTGTGTGGGTAGGCCTAGCGCCCGCGACAGGAAACGCCCCAAAGCGCAACATGGACACATCCAAATTTTTGAAAGAAAACAGAGGTGTTTTTTGCGAAGTGCCTAACTGTAGATTTTGGCCTCTAGCTCAGCCGGCACCAAGGGAAACCTACCAAACCTGTGCATTTCTGAAAACTAGAGACCTAGGAGAATCCAAGGAGGGGTGACTTGCAGGGCTCGGACCAGGTTCTGTTACCCAGAACCCTTTGCAAACCTCAAAATTTGGCTAAAAAAACACATGTTACTCACATTTCTGTGGCAGAAAGTTCTGGAATCTGAGAGAAGCCACAAATTTCCTTCCACCCAGCGTTCCCCCAAGTCTCCCGATAAAAATAATACCTCACTTGTGTGGGTAGGCCTAGCGCCCGCGACAGGAAACGCCCCAAAGCGCAACGTGGACACATCCACATTTTTTAAAGAAAACAGAGGTGTTTTTTGCGAAGTGCCTACCTGTAGATTTTGGCCTCTAGCTCAGCCGGCACCTAGGGAAACCTACCAAACCTGTGCATTTCTGAAAACTAGAGACCTAGGGAAATTCAAGATGGGGTGACTTGCGAGGCTCGGACCTGGTTCTGTTACCCAGAATCCTTTGCAAACCTCAAACTTTGGCTAAAAAACACATGTTCCTCACATTTCTGTGGCAGAAAGTTCTGGAATCTGACAGGAGCCACAAATTCCCTTCCACCCAGCGTTCCCCCAAGTCTCCCGATAAAAATGATACCTCACTTGTGTGGGTAGGCCTAGCGCCCGCGACAGGAAATGCCCCAAAGCGCAACGTGGACACATCCAAATTTTTGAAAGAAAACAGAGGTGTTTTTTGCGAAGTGCCTACCTGTAGGTTTTGGCCTCTAGCTCAGCCGGCACCTAGGGAAACCTACCAAACCTGTGCATTTCTAAAAACTAGAGACCTAGGGGAATCCAAGGAGGGGTGACTTGCAGGGGCTCGGACCAGGTTCTGTTACCCAGAATCCTTTGCAAACCTCAAAATTTGGCAAAAAAAACACATGTTCCTCAAATTTCTGTGGCAGAAAGTTCTGGAATCTGAGAGGAGCCACGAATTTCCATCCACCCAGCGTTCCCCCAAGTCTCCCGATAAAAATGATACCTCACTTGTGTGGGTAGGCCTAGCGCCCGCGACAGAAAACGCCCCAAAGCGCAACGTGGACACATCCAAATTTTTGAAAGAAAACAGAGGTGTTTTTTGCGAAGTGCCTACCTGTAGATTTTGGCCTCTAGCTCAGCCGGCACCTAGGGAATCCTACCAAACCTGTGCATTTCTGAAAACTAGATACCTAGGGGAATCCAAGATGGGGTGACTTGCGAGGCTCGGACCAGGTTCTGTTACCCAGAATCCTTTGCAAACCTCAAAATTTGGCTAAAAAACACATGTTCCTCACATTTCTGTGGCAGAAAGTTCTGGAATCTGAGAGGAGCCACGAATTTCCATCCACCCAGCGTTCCCCCAAGTCTCCCGATAAAAATGATCCCTCACTTGTGTGGGTAGGCCTAGCGCCCGCGACAGGAAACGCCCCAAAGCGCAACATGGACACATCCAAATTTTTGAAAGAAAACAGAGGTGTTTTTTGCGAAGTGCCTAACTGTAGATTTTGGCCTCTAGCTCAGCCGGCACCAAGGGAAACCTACCAAACCTGTGCATTTCTGAAAACTAGAGACCTAGGAGAATCCAAGGAGGGGTGACTTGCAGGGCTCGGACCAGGTTCTGTTACCCAGAACCCTTTGCAAACCTCAAAATTTGGCTAAAAAAACACATGTTACTCACATTTCTGTGGCAGAAAGTTCTGGAATCTGAGAGAAGCCACAAATTTCCTTCCACCCAGCGTTCCCCCAAGTCTCCCGATAAAAATAATACCTCACTTGTGTGGGTAGGCCTAGCGCCCGCGACAGGAAACGCCCCAAAGCGCAACGTGGACACATCCACATTTTTTAAAGAAAACAGAGGTGTTTTTTGCGAAGTGCCTACCTGTAGATTTTGGCCTCTAGCTCAGCCGGCACCTAGGGAAACCTACCAAACCTGTGCATTTCTGAAAACTAGAGACCTAGGGAAATCCAAGATGGGGTGACTTGCGAGGCTCGGACCAGGTTCTGTTACCCAGAATCCTTTGCAAACCTCAAACTTTCGCTAAAAAACACATGTTCCTCACATTTCTGTGGCAGAAAGTTCTGGAATCTGACAGGAGCCACAAATTCCCTTCCACCCAGCGTTCCCCCAAGTCTCCCGATAAAAATGATACCTCACTTGTGTGGGTAGGCCTAGCGCCCGCGACAGGAAATGCCCCAAAGCGCAACGTGGACACATCCAAATTTTTGAAAGAAAACAGAGGTGTTTTTTGCGAAGTGCCTACCTGTAGGTTTTGGCCTCTAGCTCAGCCGGCACCTAGGGAAACCTACCAAACCTGTGCATTTCTAAAAACTAGAGACCTAGGGGAATCCAAGGAGGGGTGACTTGCAGGGGCTCGGACCAGGTTCTGTTACCCAGAATCCTTTGCAAACCTCAAAATTTGGCAAAAAAAACACATGTTCCTCAAATTTCTGTGGCAGAAAGTTCTGGAATCTGAGAGGAGCCACGAATTTCCATCCACCCAGCGTTCCCCCAAGTCTCCCGATAAAAATTATACCTCACTTGTGTGGGTAGGCCTAGCGCCCGCGACAGGAAACGCCCCAATTCGCAATGTGGACACATCCAAATTTTTGAAAGAAAACAGAGGTGTTTTTTGCGAAGTGCCTACCTGTAGATTTTGGCCTCTAGCTCAGCCGGCACCTAGGGAAACCTACCAAACCTGTGCATTTCTGAAAACTAGAGACCTAGGGGAATCCAAGGAGGGGTGACTTGCGGGGCTCGGAACAGGTTCTGTTACCCAGAATCCTTTGCAAACCTCAAAATTTGGCTAAAAAAACACATGTTCCTCACATTTCTGTGGCAGAAAGTTTTGGAATCTGAGAGGAGAGACAAATTTCCTTCCACCCAGCGTTTCCCTAAGTCTCCCGATAAAAATGATACCTCACTTGTGTGGGTAGGCCTAGCGCCCGCGACAGGAAACGCCCCAAAGCGCAACGTGGACACATCCAAATTTTTGAAAGAAAACAGAGGTGTTTTTTGCGAAGTGCCTACCTGTAGATTTTGGACTCTAGCTCAGCGGGCACCTAGGGAATCCTACCAAACCTGTGCATTTCTGAAAACTAAATACCTAGGGGAATCCAAGATGGGGTGACTTGCGAGGCTCGGACCAGGTTCTGTTACCCAGAATCCTTTGCAAACCTCAAAATTTGGCTAAAAAAACACATGTTCCTCACATTTCTGTGGCAGAAAGTTCTGGAATCTGAGAGGAGCCACGAATTTCCATCCACCCAGCGTTCCCCCAAGTCTCCCGATAAAAATGATACCTCACTTGTGTGGGTAGGCCTAGCGCCCACGACAGGAAACGCCCCAAAGCGCAACGTGGACACATCCAAATTTTTGAAAGAAAACAGAGGTGTTTTTTGCGAAGTGCCCACCTGTAGCTTTTGGCCTCTAGCTCAGCCGGCACCTAGGGAAACCTACCAAACCTGTGCATTTCTGAAAACTAGAGACCTAGGGGAATCCAAGGAGGGGTGACTTGCAGGGTTCGGACCAGGTTCTGTTACCCAGAATCCTTTGCAAACCTCAAACTTTGGCTAAAAAACACATGTTCCTCACATTTCTGTGGCAGAAAGTTCTGGAATCTGACAGGAGCCACAAATTCCCTTCCACCCAGCGTTCCCCCAAGTCTCCCGATAAAAATGATACCTCACTTGTGTGGGTAGGCCTAGCGCCCGCGACAGGAAATGCCCCAAAGCGCAACGTGGACACATCCAAATTTTTGAAAGAAAACAGAGGTGTTTTTTGCGAAGTGCCTACCTGTAGGTTTTGGCCTCTAGCTCAGCCGGCACCTAGGGAAACCTACCAAACCTGTGCATTTCTAAAAACTAGAGACCTAGGGGAATCCAAGGAGGGGTGACTTGCAGGGGCTCGGACCAGGTTCTGTTACCCAGAATCCTTTGCAAACCTCAAAATTTGGCAAAAAAAACACATGTTCCTCAAATTTCTGTGGCAGAAAGTTCTGGAATCTGAGAGGAGCCACGAATTTCCATCCACCCAGCGTTCCCCCAAGTCTCCCGATAAAAATTATACCTCACTTGTGTGGGTAGGCCTAGCGCCCGCGACAGGAAACGCCCCAATTCGCAATGTGGACACATCCAAATTTTTGAAAGAAAACAGAGGTGTTTTTTGCGAAGTGCCTACCTGTAGATTTTGGCCTCTAGCTCAGCCGGCACCTAGGGAAACCTACCAAACCTGTGCATTTCTGAAAACTAGAGACCTAGGGGAATCCAAGGAGGGGTGACTTGCGGGGCTCGGACCAGGTTCTGTTACCCAGAATCCTTTGCAAACCTCAAAATTTGGCTAAAAAAACACATGTTCCTCACATTTCTGTGGCAGAAAGTTTTGGAATCTGAGAGGAGAGACAAATTTCCTTCCACCCAGCGTTTCCCTAAGTCTCCCGATAAAAATGATACCTCACTTGTGTGGGTAGGCCTAGCGCCCGCGACAGGAAACGCCCCAAAGCGCAACGTGGACACATCCAAATTTTTGAACGAAAACAGAGGTGTTTTTTGTGAAGTGCCTACCTGTAGATTTTGGACTCTAGCTCAGCGGGCACCTAGGGAATCCTACCAAACCTGTGCATTTCTGAAAACTAAATACCTAGGGGAATCCAAGATGGGGTGACTTGCGAGGCTCGGACCAGGTTCTGTTACCCAGAATCCTTTGCAAACCTCAAAATTTGGCTAAAAAAACACATGTTCCTCACATTTCTGTGGCAGAAAGTTCTGGAATCTGAGAGGAGCCACGAATTTCCATCCACCCAGCGTTCCCCCAAGTCTCCCGATAAAAATGATACCTCACTTGTGTGGGTAGGCCTAGCGCCCACGACAGGAAACGCCCCAAAGCGCAACGTGGACACATCCAAATTTTTGAAAGAAAACAGAGGTGTTTTTTGCGAAGTGCCCACCTGTAGCTTTTGGCCTCTAGCTCAGCCGGCACCTAGGGAAACCTACCAAACCTGTGCATTTCTGAAAACTAGAGACCTAGGGGTATCCAAGGAGGGGTGACTTGCAGGGTTCGGACCAGGTTCTGTTACCCAGAATCCTTTGCAAACCTCAAACTTTGGTTAAAAAACACATGTTCCTCACATTTCTGTGGCAGAAAGTTCTGGAATCTGACAGGAGCCACAAATTCCCTTCCACCCAGCGTTCCCCCAAGTCTCCCGATAAAAATGATACCTCACTTGTGTGGGTAGGCCTAGCGCCCGCGACAGGAAATGCCCCAAAGCGCAACGTGGACACATCCAAATTTTTGAAAGAAAACAGAGGTGTTTTTTGCGAAGTGCCTACCTGTAGGTTTTGGCCTCTAGCTCAGCCGGCACCTAGGGAAACCTACCAAACCTGTGCATTTCTGAAAACTAGAGACCTAGGGGAATCCAAGGAGGGGTGACTTGCAGGGGCTCGGACCAGGTTCTGTTACCCAGAATCCTCTGCAAACCTCAAAATTTGGCAAAAAAAACACATGTTCCTCAAATTTCTGTGGCAGAAAGTTCTGGAATCTGAGAGGAGCCACGAATTTCCATCCACCCAGCGTTCCCCTAGGTCTCCCGATAAAAATGATACCTCACTTGTGTGGGTAGGCCTAGCGCCCGCGACAGGAAACGCCCCAAAGCGTAATGTGGACACATCCAAATTTTTGAAAGAAAACAGAGGTGTTTTTTGCGAAGTGCCTACCTGTAGATTTTGCCCTCTAGCTCAGCCGGCACCTGGGGAAACCTACCAAACCTGTGCATTTCTGAAAACTAGAGACCTAGGGGAATCCAAGGAGGGGTGATTTGCGGGGCTCGGACCAGGTTCTGTTACCCAGAATCCTTTGCAAACCTCAAAATTTGGCTAAAAAAACACATGTTCCTCACATTTCTGTGGCAGAAAGTTTTGGAATCTGAGAGGAGAGACAAATTTCCTTCCACCCAGCGTTTCCCTAAGTCTCCCGATAAAAATGATACCTCACTTGTGTGGGTAGGCCTAGCGCCCGCGACAGGAAACGCCCCAAAGCGCAACGTGGACACATCCAAATTTTTGAAAGAAAACAGAGGTGTTTTTTGCGAAGTGCCTACCTGTAGATTTTGGCCTCTAGCTCAGCCGGCACCTAGGGAATCCTACCAAACCTGTTAATTTCTGAAAACTAGATACCTAGGGGAATCCAAGATGGGGTGACTTGCGAGGCTCGGACCAGGTTCTGTTACCCAGAATCCTTTGCAAACCTCAAAATTTGGCTAAAAAAACACATGTTCCTCACATTTCTGTGGCAGAAAGTTCTGGAATCTGAGAGGAGCCACGAATTTCCATCCACCCAGCGTTCCCCCAAGTCTCCCGATAAAAATGATACCTCACTTGTGTGGGTAGGACTAGCGCCCGCGACAGGAAACGCCCCAAAGCGCAACATGGACACATCCAAATTTTTGAAAGAAAACAGAGGTGTTTTTTGCGAAGTGCCTAACTGTAGATTTTGGCGTCTAGCTCAGCCGGCACCAAGGGAAACCTACCAAACCTGTGCATTTCTGAAAACTAGAGACCTAGGGAAATCCAAGATGGGGTGACTTGCGAGGCTCGGACCAGGTTCTGTTACCCAGAATCCTTTGCAAACCTCAAACTTTCGCTAAAAAACACATGTTCCTCACATTTCTGTGGCAGAAAGTTCTGGAATCTGACAGGAGCCACAAATTCCCTTCCACCCAGCGTTCCCCCAAGTCTCCCGATAAAAATGATACCTCACTTGTGTGGGTAGGCCTAGCGCCCGCGACAGGAAATGCCCCAAAGCGCAACGTGGACACATCCAAATTTTTGAAAGAAAACAGAGGTGTTTTTTGCGAAGTGCCTACCTGTAGGTTTTGGCCTCTAGCTCAGCCGGCACCTAGGGAAACCTACCAAACCTGTGCATTTCTAAAAACTAGAGACCTAGGGGAATCCAAGGAGGGGTGACTTGCAGGGGCTCGGACCAGGTTCTGTTACCCAGAATCCTTTGCAAACCTCAAAATTTGGCAAAAAAAACACATGTTCCTCAAATTTCTGTGGCAGAAAGTTCTGGAATCTGAGAGGAGCCACGAATTTCCATCCACCCAGCGTTCCCCCAAGTCTCCCGATAAAAATTATACCTCACTTGTGTGGGTAGGCCTAGCGCCCGCGACAGGAAACGCCCCAATTCGCAATGTGGACACATCCAAATTTTTGAAAGAAAACAGAGGTGTTTTTTGCGAAGTGCCTACCTGTAGATTTTGGCCTCTAGCTCAGCCGGCACCTAGGGAAACCTACCAAACCTGTGCATTTCTGAAAACTAGAGACCTAGGGGAATCCAAGGAGGGGTGACTTGCGGGGCTCGGAACAGGTTCTGTTACCCAGAATCCTTTGCAAACCTCAAAATTTGGCTAAAAAAACACATGTTCCTCACATTTCTGTGGCAGAAAGTTTTGGAATCTGAGAGGAGAGACAAATTTCCTTCCACCCAGCGTTTCCCTAAGTCTCCCGATAAAAATGATACCTCACTTGTGTGGGTAGGCCTAGCGCCCGCGACAGGAAACGCCCCAAAGCGCAACGTGGACACATCCAAATTTTTGAAAGAAAACAGAGGTGTTTTTTGCGAAGTGCCTACCTGTAGATTTTGGACTCTAGCTCAGCGGGCACCTAGGGAATCCTACCAAACCTGTGCATTTCTGAAAACTAAATACCTAGGGGAATCCAAGATGGGGTGACTTGCGAGGCTCGGACCAGGTTCTGTTACCCAGAATCCTTTGCAAACCTCAAAATTTGGCTAAAAAAACACATGTTCCTCACATTTCTGTGGCAGAAAGTTCTGGAATCTGAGAGGAGCCACGAATTTCCATCCACCCAGCGTTCCCCCAAGTCTCCCGATAAAAATGATACCTCACTTGTGTGGGTAGGCCTAGCGCCCACGACAGGAAACGCCCCAAAGCGCAACGTGGACACATCCAAATTTTTGAAAGAAAACAGAGGTGTTTTTTGCGAAGTGCCCACCTGTAGCTTTTGGCCTCTAGCTCAGCCGGCACCTAGGGAAACCTACCAAACCTGTGCATTTCTGAAAACTAGAGACCTAGGGGAATCCAAGGAGGGGTGACTTGCAGGGTTCGGACCAGGTTCTGTTACCCAGAATCCTTTGCAAACCTCAAACTTTGGCTAAAAAACACATGTTCCTCACATTTCTGTGGCAGAAAGTTCTGGAATCTGACAGGAGCCACAAATTCCCTTCCACCCAGCGTTCCCCCAAGTCTCCAGATAAAAATGATACCTCACTTGTGTGGGTAAGCCTAGCGCCCGCGACAGGAAATGCCCCAAAGCGCAACGTGGACACATCCAAATTTTTGAAAGAAAACAGAGGTGTTTTTTGCGAAGTGCCTACCTGTAGGTTTTGGCCTCTAGCTCAGCCGGCACCTAGGGAAACCTACCAAACCTGTGCATTTCTAAAAACTAGAGACCTAGGGGAATCCAAGGAGGGGTGACTTGCAGGGGCTCGGACCAGGTTCTGTTACCCAGAATCCTTTGCAAACCTCAAAATTTGGCAAAAAAAACACATGTTCCTCAAATTTCTGTGGCAGAAAGTTCTGGAATCTGAGAGGAGCCACGAATTTCCATCCACCCAGCGTTCCCCCAAGTCTCCCGATAAAAATTATACCTCACTTGTGTGGGTAGGCCTAGCGCCCGCGACAGGAAACGCCCCAATTCGCAATGTGGACACATCCAAATTTTTGAAAGAAAACAGAGGTGTTTTTTGCGAAGTGCCTACCTGTAGATTTTGGCCTCTAGCTCAGCCGGCACCTAGGGAAACCTACCAAACCTGTGCATTTCTGAAAACTAGAGACCTAGGGGAATCCAAGGAGGGGTGACTTGCGGGGCTCGGACCAGGTTCTGTTACCCAGAATCCTTTGCAAACCTCAAAATTTGGCTAAAAAAACACATGTTCCTCACATTTCTGTGGCAGAAAGTTTTGGAATCTGAGAGGAGAGACAAATTTCCTTCCACCCAGCGTTTCCCTAAGTCTCCCGATAAAAATGATACCTCACTTGTGTGGGTAGGCCTAGCGCCCGCGACAGGAAACGCCCCAAAGCGCAACGTGGACACATCCAAATTTTTGAACGAAAACAGAGGTGTTTTTTGCGAAGTGCCTACCTGTAGATTTTGGACTCTAGCTCAGCGGGCACCTAGGGAATCCTACCAAACCTGTGCATTTCTGAAAACTAAATACCTAGGGGAATCCAAGATGGGGTGACTTGCGAGGCTCGGACCAGGTTCTGTTACCCAGAATCCTTTGCAAACCTCAAAATTTGGCTAAAAAAACACATGTTCCTCACATTTCTGTGGCAGAAAGTTCTGGAATCTGAGAGGAGCCACGAATTTCCATCCACCCAGCGTTCCCCAAGTCTCCCGATAAAAATGATACCTCACTTGTGTGGGTAGGCCTAGCGCCCACGACAGGAAACGCCCCAAAGCGCAACGTGGACACATCCAAATTTTTGAAAGAAAACAGAGGTGTTTTTTGCGAAGTGCCCACCTGTAGCTTTTGGCCTCTAGCTCAGCCGGCACCTAGGGAAACCTACCAAACCTGTGCATTTCTGAAAACTAGAGACCTAGGGGAATCCAAGGAGGGGTGACTTGCAGGGTTCGGACCAGGTTCTGTTACCCAGAATCCTTTGCAAACCTCAAACTTTGGTTAAAAAACACATGTTCCTCACATTTCTGTGGCAGAAAGTTCTGGAATCTGACAGGAGCCACAAATTCCCTTCCACCCAGCGTTCCCCCAAGTCTCCCGATAAAAATGATACCTCACTTGTGTGGGTAGGCCTAGCGCCCGCGACAGGAAATGCCCCAAAGCGCAACGTGGACACATCCAAATTTTTGAAAGAAAACAGAGGTGTTTTTTGCGAAGTGCCTACCTGTAGGTTTTGGCCTCTAGCTCAGCCGGCACCTAGGGAAACCTACCAAACCTGTGCATTTCTGAAAACTAGAGACCTAGGGGAATCCAAGGAGGGGTGACTTGCAGGGGCTCGGACCAGGTTCTGTTACCCAGAATCCTCTGCAAACCTCAAAATTTGGCAAAAAAAACACATGTTCCTCAAATTTCTGTGGCAGAAAGTTCTGGAATCTGAGAGGAGCCACGAATTTCCATCCACCCAGCGTTCCCCTAGGTCTCCCGATAAAAATGATACCTCACTTGTGTGGGTAGGCCTAGCGCCCGCGACAGGAAACGCCCCAAAGCGTAATGTGGACACATCCAAATTTTTGAAAGAAAACAGAGGTGTTTTTTGCGAAGTGCCTACCTGTAGATTTTGCCCTCTAGCTCAGCCGGCACCTGGGGAAACCTACCAAACCTGTGCATTTCTGAAAACTAGAGACCTAGGGGAATCCAAGGAGGGGTGATTTGCGGGGCTCGGACCAGGTTCTGTTACCCAGAATCCTTTGCAAACCTCAAAATTTGGCTAAAAAAACACATGTTCCTCACATTTCTGTGGCAGAAAGTTTTGGAATCTGAGAGGAGAGACAAATTTCCTTCCACCCAGCGTTTCCCTAAGTCTCCCGATAAAAATGATACCTCACTTGTGTGGGTAGGCCTAGCGCCCGCGACAGGAAACGCCCCAAAGCGCAACGTGGACACATCCAAATTTTTGAAAGAAAACAGAGGTGTTTTTTGCGAAGTGCCTACCTGTAGATTTTGGCCTCTAGCTCAGCCGGCACCTAGGGAATCCTACCAAACCTGTTAATTTCTGAAAACTAGATACCTAGGGGAATCCAAGATGGGGTGACTTGCGAGGCTCGGACCAGGTTCTGTTACCCAGAATCCTTTGCAAACCTCAAAATTTGGCTAAAAAAACACATGTTCCTCACATTTCTGTGGCAGAAAGTTCTGGAATCTGAGAGGAGCCACGAATTTCCATCCACCCAGCGTTCCCCCAAGTCTCCCGATAAAAATGATACCTCACTTGTGTGGGTAGGACTAGCGCCCGCGACAGGAAACGCCCCAAAGCGCAACATGGACACATCCAAATTTTTGAAAGAAAACAGAGGTGTTTTTTGCGAAGTGCCTAACTGTAGATTTTGGCCTCTAGCTCAGCCGGCACCAAGGGAAACCTACCAAACCTGTGCATTTCTGAAAACTAGAGACCTAGGAGAATCCAAGGAGGGGTGACTTGCAGGGCTCGGACCAGGTTCTGTTACCCAGAATCCTTTGCAAACCTCAAAATTTGGCTAAAAAAACACATGTTACTCACATTTCTGTGGCAGAAAGTTCTGGAATCTGAGAGGAGCCACAAATTTCCTTCCACCCAGCGTTCCCCCAAGTCTCCCGATAAAAATGATACCTCACTTGTGTGGGTAGGCCTAGCGCCCGCGACAGGAAACGCCCCAAAGCGCAACGTGGACACATCCAAATTTTTGAAAGAAAACAGAGGTGTTTTTTGCGAAGTGCCTACCTGTAGATTTTGGCCTCTAGCTCAGCCGGCACCTAGGGAATCCTACCAAACCTGTGCATTTCTGAAAACTAGATACCTAGGGGAATCCAAGATGGGGTGACTTGCGAGGCTCGGACCAGGTTCTGTTACCCAGAATCCTTTGCAAACCTCAAAATTTGGCTAAAAAAACACATGTTCCTCACATTTCTGTGGCAGAAAGTTCTGGAATCTGAGAGGAGCCACGAATTTCCATCCACCCAGCGTTCCCCCAAGTCTCCCGATAAAAATGATCCCTCACTTGTGTGGGTAGGCCTAGCGCCCGCGACAGGAAACGCCCCAAAGCGCAACATGGACACATCCAAATTTTTGAAAGAAAACAGAGGTGTTTTTTGCGAAGTGCCTAACTGTAGATTTTGGCCTCTAGCTCAGCCGGCACCAAGGGAAACCTACCAAACCTGTGCATTTCTGAAAACTAGAGACCTAGGAGAATCCAAGGAGGGGTGACTTGCAGGGCTCGGACCAGGTTCTGTTACCCAGAATCCTTTGCAAACCTCAAAATTTGGCTAAAAAAACACATGTTACTCACATTTCTGTGGCAGAAAGTTCTGGAATCTGAGAGAAGCCACAAATTTCCTTCCACCCAGCGTTCCCCCAAGTCTCCCGATAAAAATAATACCTCACTTGTGTGGGTAGGCCTAGCGCCCGCGACAGGAAACGCCCCAAAGCGCAACGTGGACACATCCACATTTTTTAAAGAAAACAGAGGTGTTTTTTGCGAAGTGCCTACCTGTAGATTTTGGCCTCTAGCTCAGCCGGCACCTAGGGAAACCTACCAAACCTGTGCATTTCTGAAAACTAGAGACCTAGGGAAATCCAAGATGGGGTGACTTGCGAGGCTCGGACCAGGTTCTGTTACCCAGAATCCTTTGCAAACCTCAAACTTTGGCTAAAAAACACATGTTCCTCACATTTCTGTGGCAGAAAGTTCTGGAATCTGACAGGAGCCACAAATTCCCTTCCACCCAGCGTTCCCCCAAGTCTCCCGATAAAAATGATACCTCACTTGTGTGGGTAGGCCTAGCGCCCGCGACAGGAAATGCCCCAAAGCGCAACGTGGACACATCCAAATTTTTGAAAGAAAACAGAGGTGTTTTTTGCGAAGTGCCTACCTGTAGGTTTTGGCCTCTAGCTCAGCCGGCACCTAGGGAAACCTACCAAACCTGTGCATTTCTAAAAACTAGAGACCTAGGGGAATCCAAGGAGGGGTGACTTGCAGGGGCTCGGACTAGGTTCTGTTACCCAGAATCCTTTGCAAACCTCAAAATTTGGCAAAAAAAACACATGTTCCTCAAATTTCTGTGGCAGAAAGTTCTGGAATCTGAGAGGAGCCACGAATTTCCATCCACCCAGCGTTCCCCCAAGTCTCCCGATAAAAATTATACCTCACTTGTGTGGGTAGGCCTAGCGCCCGCGACAGGAAACGCCCCAATTCGCAATGTGGACACATCCAAATTTTTGAAAGAAAACAGAGGTGTTTTTTGCGAAGTGCCTACCTGTAGATTTTGGCCTCTAGCTCAGCCGGCACCTAGGGAAACCTACCAAACCTGTGCATTTCTGAAAACTAGAGACCTAGGGGAATCCAAGGAGGGGTGACTTGCGGGGCTCGGAACAGGTTCTGTTACCCAGAATCCTTTGCAAACCTCAAAATTTGGCTAAAAAAACACATGTTCCTCACATTTCTGTGGCAGAAAGTTTTGGAATCTGAGAGGAGAGACAAATTTCCTTCCACCCAGCGTTTCCCTAAGTCTCCCGATAAAAATGATACCTCACTTGTGTGGGTAGGCCTAGCGCCCGCGACAGGAAACGCCCCAAAGCGCAACGTGGACACATCCAAATTTTTGAAAGAAAACAGAGGTGTTTTTTGCGAAGTGCCTACCTGTAGATTTTGGACTCTAGCTCAGCGGGCACCTAGGGAATCCTACCAAACCTGTGCATTTCTGAAAACTAAATACCTAGGGGAATCCAAGATGGGGTGACTTGCGAGGCCCGGACCAGGTTCTGTTACCCAGAATCCTTTGCAAACCTCAAAATTTGGCTAAAAAAACACATGTTCCTCACATTTCTGTGGCAGAAAGTTCTGGAATCTGAGAGGAGCCACGAATTTCCATCCACCCAGCGTTCCCCCAAGTCTCCCGATAAAAATGATACCTCACTTGTGTGGGTAGGCCTAGCGCCCACGACAGGAAACGCCCCAAAGCGCAACGTGGACACATCCAAATTTTTGAAAGAAAACAGAGGTGTTTTTTGCGAAGTGCCCACCTGTAGCTTTTGGCCTCTAGCTCAGCCGGCACCTAGGGAAACCTACCAAACCTGTGCATTTCTGAAAACTAGAGACCTAGGGGAATCCAAGGAGGGGTGACTTGCAGGGGCTCGGACCAGGTTCTGTTACCCAGAATCCTTTGCAAACCTCAAACTTTGGCTAAAAAACACATGTTCCTCACATTATTGTGGCAGAAAGTTCTGGAATCTGACAGGAGCCACAAATTCCCTTCCACCCAGCGTTCCCCCAAGTCTCCCGATAAAAATGATACCTCACTTGTGTGGGTAGGCCTAGCGCCCGCGACAGGAAATGCCCCAAAGCGCAACGTGGACACATCCAAATTTTTGAAAGAAAACAGAGGTGTTTTTTGCGAAGTGCCTACCTGTAGGTTTTGGCCTCTAGCTCAGCCGGCACCTAGGGAAACCTACCAAACCTGTGCATTTCTGAAAACTAGAGACCTAGGGGAATCCAAGGAGGGGTGACTTGCAGGGGCTCGGACCAGGTTCTGTTACCCAGAATCCTCTGCAAACCTCAAAATTTGGCAAAAAAAACACATGTTCCTCAAATTTCTGTGGCAGAAAGTTCTGGAATCTGAGAGGAGCCACGAATTTCCATCCACCCAGCGTTCCCCTAGGTCTCCCGATAAAAATGATACCTCACTTGTGTGGGTAGGCCTAGCGCCCGCGACAGGAAACGCCCCAAAGCGTAATGTGGACACATCCAAATTTTTGAAAGAAAACAGAGGTGTTTTTTGCGAAGTGCCTACCTGTAGATTTTGCCCTCTAGCTCAGCCGGCACCTGGGGAAACCTACCAAACCTGTGCATTTCTGAAAACTAGAGACCTAGGGGAATCCAAGGAGGGGTGACTTGCAGGGGCTCGGACTAGGTTCTGTTACCCAGAATCCTTTGCAAACCTCAAAATTTGGCAAAAAAAACACATGTTCCTCAAATTTCTGTGGCAGAAAGTTCTGGAATCTGAGAGGAGCCACGAATTTCCATCCACCCAGCGTTCCCCCAAGTCTCCCGATAAAAATTATACCTCACTTGTGTGGGTAGGCCTAGCGCCCGCGACAGGAAACGCCCCAATTCGCAATGTGGACACATCCAAATTTTTGAAAGAAAACAGAGGTGTTTTTTGCGAAGTGCCTACCTGTAGATTTTGGCCTCTAGCTCAGCCGGCACCTAGGGAAACCTACCAAACCTGTGCATTTCTGAAAACTAGAGACCTAGGGGAATCCAAGGAGGGGTGACTTGCGGGGCTCGGAACAGGTTCTGTTACCCAGAATCCTTTGCAAACCTCAAAATTTGGCTAAAAAAACACATGTTCCTCACATTTCTGTGGCAGAAAGTTTTGGAATCTGAGAGGAGAGACAAATTTCCTTCCACCCAGCGTTTCCCTAAGTCTCCCGATAAAAATGATACCTCACTTGTGTGGGTAGGCCTAGCGCACGCGACAGGAAACGCCCCAAAGCGCAACGTGGACACATCCAAATTTTTGAAAGAAAACAGAGGTGTTTTTTGCGAAGTGCCTACCTGTAGATTTTGGACTCTAGCTCAGCGGGCACCTAGGGAATCCTACCAAACCTGTGCATTTCTGAAAACTAAATACCTAGGGGAATCCAAGATGGGGTGACTTGCGAGGCTCGGACCAGGTTCTGTTACCCAGAATCCTTTGCAAACCTCAAAATTTGGCTAAAAAAACACATGTTCCTCACATTTCTGTGGCAGAAAGTTCTGGAATCTGAGAGGAGCCACGAATTTCCATCCACCCAGCGTTCCCCCAAGTCTCCCGATAAAAATGATACCTCACTTGTGTGGGTAGGCCTAGCGCCCACGACAGGAAACGCCCCAAAGCGCAACGTGGACACATCCAAATTTTTGAAAGAAAACAGAGGTGTTTTTTGCGAAGTGCCCACCTGTAGCTTTTGGCCTCTAGCTCAGCCGGCACCTAGGGAAACCTACCAAACCTGTGCATTTCTGAAAACTAGAGACCTAGGGGAATCCAAGGAGGGGTGACTTGCAGGGTTCGGACCAGGTTCTGTTACCCAGAATCCTTTGCAAACCTCAAACTTTGGCTAAAAAACACATGTTCCTCACATTTCTGTGGCAGAAAGTTCTGGAATCTGACAGGAGCCACAAATTCCCTTCCACCCAGCGTTCCCCCAAGTCTCCCGATAAAAATGATACCTCACTTGTGTGGGTAGGCCTAGCGCCCGCGACAGGAAACGCCCCAAAGCGCAACGTGGACACATCCAAATTTTTGAAAGAAAACAGAGGTGTTTTTTGCGAAGTGCCTACCTGTAGGTTTTGGCCTCTAGCTCAGCCGGCACCTAGGGAAACCTACCAAACCTGTGCATTTCTGAAAACTAGAGACCTAGGGGAATCCAAGGAGGGGTGACTTGCAGGGGCTCGGACCAGGTTCTGTTACCCAGAATCCTCTGCAAACCTCAAAATTTGGCAAAAAAAACACATGTTCCTCAAATTTCTGTGGCAGAAAGTTCTGGAATCTGAGAGGAGCCACGAATTTCCATCCACCCAGCGTTCCCCTAGGTCTCCCGATAAAAATGATACCTCACTTGTGTGGGTAGGCCTAGCGCCCGCGACAGGAAACGCCCCAAAGCGTAATGTGGACACATCCAAATTTTTGAAAGAAAACAGAGGTGTTTTTTGCGAAGTGCCTACCTGTAGATTTTGCCCTCTAGCTCAGCCGGCACCTGGGGAAACCTACCAAACCTGTGCATTTCTGAAAACTAGAGACCTAGGGGAATCCAAGGAGGGGTGATTTGCGGGGCTCGGACCAGGTTCTGTTACCCAGAATCCTTTGCAAACCTCAAAATTTGGCTAAAAAAACACATGTTCCTCACATTTCTGTGGCAGAAAGTTTTGGAATCTGAGAGGAGAGACAAATTTCCTTCCACCCAGCGTTTCCCTAAGTCTCCCGATAAAAATGATACCTCACTTGTGTGGGTAGGCATAGCGCCCGCGACAGGAAACGCCCCAAAGCGCAACGTGGACACATCCAAATTTTTGAAAGAAAACAGAGGTGTTTTTTGCGAAGTGCCTACCTGTAGATTTTGGCCTCTAGCTCAGCCGGCACCTAGGGAATCCTACCAAACCTGTTAATTTCTGAAAACTAGATACCTAGGGGAATCCAAGATGGGGTGACTTGCGAGGCTCAGACCAGGTTCTGTTACCTAGAATCCTTTGCAAACCTCAAAATTTGGCTAAAAAAACACATGTTCCTCACATTTCTGTGGCAGAAAGTTCTGGAATCTGAGAGGAGCCACGAATTTCCATCCACCCAGCGTTCCCCCAAGTCTCCCGATAAAAATGATACCTCACTTGTGTGGGTAGGACTAGCGCCCGCGACACGAAACGCCCCAAAGCGCAACGTGGACACATCCACATTTTTGAAAGAAAACAGAGGTGTTTTTTGCGAAGTGCCTACCTGTAGATTTTGGCCTCTAGCTCAGCCGGCACCTAGGGAAACCTACCAAACCTGTGCATTTCTGAAAACTAGAGACCTAGGGGAATCCAAGATGGGGTGACTTGCGAGGCTCGGACCAGGTTCTGTTACCCAGAATCCTTTGCAAACCTCAAACTTTGGCTAAAAAACACATGTTCGTCACATTTCTGTGGCAGAAAGTTCTGGAATCTGACAGGAGCCACAAATTCACATCCACACAGCGTTCCTCCAAGTCTCCCGATAAAAATTATACCTCACTTGTGTGGGTAGGCCTAGCGCCCGCGACAGGAAACGCCCCAAAGCGCAACGTGGACACATCCAAATTTTTGAAAGAAAACAGAGGTGTTTTTTGCGAAGTGCCTACCTGTAGATTTTGGCCTCTAGCTCAGCCGGCACCTAGGGAAACCTACCAAACCTGTGCATTTCTGAAAACTAGAGACCTAGGGGAATCCAAGGAGGGGTGACTTGCGGGGCTCGGACCAGGTTCTGTTACCCAGAATCCTTTGCAAACCTCAAAATTTGGCTAAAAAAACACATGTTCCTCACATTTCTGTGGCAGAAAGTTTTGGAATCTGAGAGGAGAGACAAATTTCTTTCCACCCAGCGTTTCCCTGAGTCTCCCGATAAAAATGATACCTCACTTGTGTGGGTAGGCCTAGCGCCCGCGACAGGAAACGCCCCAAAGCGCAACGTGGACACATCCAAATTTTTGAAAGAAAACAGAGGTGTTTTTTGCGAAGTGCCTACCTGTAGATTTTGGCCTCTAGCTCAGCCGGCACCTAGGGAATCCTACCAAACCTGTGCATTTCTGAAAACTAGATACCTAGAGGAATCCAAGATGGGGTGACTTGCGAGGCTCGGACCAGGTTGTGTTACCCAGAATCCTTCGCAAACCTCAAAATTTGGCTAAAAAAACACATGTTCCTCACATTTCTGTGGCAGAAAGTTCTGGAATCTGAGAGGAGCCACGAATTTCCATCCACCCAGCCTTCCCCCAAGTCTCCCGATAAAAATGATACCTCACTTGTGTGGGTAGGCCTAGCGCCCGCGACAGGAAACGCCCCAAAGCGCAACATGGACACATCCAAATTTTTGAAAGAAAACAGAGGTGTTTTTTGCGAAGTGCCTAACTGTAGATTTTGGCCTCTAGCTCAGCCGGCACCAAGGGAAACCTACCAAACCTGTGCATTTCTGAAAACTAGAGACCTAGGAGAATCCAAGGAGGGGTGACTTGCAGGGCTCGGACCAGGTTCTGTTACCCAGAATCCTTTGCAAACCTCAAAATTTGGCTAAAAAAACACATGTTACTCACATTTCTGTGGCAGAAAGTTCTGGAATCTGAGAGGAGCCACAAATTTCCTTCCACCCAGCGTTCCCCCAAGTCTCCCGATAAAAATAATACCTCACTTGTGTGGGTAGGCCTAGCGCCCGCGACAGGAAACACCCCAAAGCGCAACGTGGACACATCCACATTTTTGAAAGAAAACAGAGGTGTTTTTTGCGAAGTGCCTACCTGTAGATTTTGGCCTCTAGCTCAGCCGGCACCTAGGGAAACCTACCAAACCTGTGCATTTCTGAAAACTAGAGACCTAGGGGAATCCAAGATGGGGTGACTTGCGAGGCTTGGACCAGGTTCTGTTACCCAGAATCCTTTGCAAACCTCAAACTTTGGCTAAAAAACACATGTTACTCACATTTCTGTGGCAGAAAGTTCTGGAATCTGACAGGAGCCACAAATTCACATCCACACAGCGTTCCTCCAAGTCTCCCGATAAAAATTATACCTCACTTGTGTGGGTAGGCCTAGCGCCCGCGACAGGAAACGCCCCAAAGCGCAACGTGGACACATCCAAATTTTTGAAAGAAAACAGAGGTGTTTTTTGCGAAGTGCCTACCTGTAGATTTTGGCCTCTAGCTCAGCCGGCACCTAGGGAAACCTACCAAACCTGTGCATTTCTGAAAACTAGAGACCTAGGGGAATCCAAGGAGGGGTGACTTGCAGGGGCTCGCACCACGTTCTGTTACCCAGAATCCTTTGCAAACCTCAAAATTCGGCTAAAAAAACACATGTTCCTCACATTTCTGTGGCAGAAAGTTCTGGAATCTGAGAGGAGCCACAAATTCCCTTCCACCCAGCGTTCCTCCAAGTCTCCCGATAAAAATTATACCTCACTTGTGTGGGTAGGCCTAGCGCCCGCAACAGGAAATGCCCCAAAGCGCAACGTGGACACATCCAAATTTTTGAAAGTTAACAGAGGTGTTTTTTGCGAAGTGCCTACCTGTAGATTTTGGCCTCTAGCTCAGCCGGCACCTAGGGAAACCTACCAAACCTGTGCATTTCTGAAAACTAGAGAACTAGGGGAATCCAATGAGGGGTGACTTGCGGGGCTCGGACCAGGTTCTGTTACCCAGAATCCTTTGCAAACATCAAAATTTGGCTAAGAAAACACATGTTCCTCACATTTCTGTGGCAGAAAGTTCTGGAATCTGAGAGGAGCTACGAATTTCCATCCACCCAGCGTTCCCCCAAATCTCCCGATAAAAATGATACCTCACTTGTGTGGGTAGGCCTAGCGCCCGCGACAGGAAACGCCCCAAAGCGCAACATGGACACATCCAAATTTTTGAAAGAAAACAGAGGTGTTTTTTGCGAAGTGCCTACCTGTAGGTTTTGGCCTCTAGCTCAGCCGGCACCTAGGGAAACCTACCAAACCTGTGCATTTCTGAAAACTAGAGACCTAGGGGAATCCAAGGAGGGGTGACTTGCAGGGGCTCGGACCAGGTTCTGTTACCCAGAATCCTTTGCAAACCTCAAAATTTGGCAAAAAAAAACACATGTTCCTCAAATTTCTGTGGCAGAAAGTTCTGGAATCTGAGAGGAGCCACGAATTTCCATCCACCCAGCGTTCCCCCAAGTCTCCCGATAAAAATGATACCTCACTTGTGTGGGTAGGCCTAGCGCCCGCGTCAGGAAACGCCCCAAAGCGCAATGTGGACACATCCAAATTTTTGAAAGAAAACAGAGGTGTTTTTTGCGAAGTGCCTACCTGTAGATTTTGGCCTCTAGCTCAGCCGGCACCTAGGGCAACCTACCGAACCTGTGCATTTCTGAAAACTAGAGACCTAGGGGAATCCAAGGAGGGGTGACTTGCGGGGCTCGGACCAGGTTCTGTTAACCAGAATCCTTTGCAAACCTCAAAATTTGGCTAAAAAAACACATGTTCCTCACATTTCTGTGGCAGAAAGTTTTGGAATCTATGAGGAGCGACAAATTTCCTTCCACCCAGCGTTTCCCTAAGTCTCCCGATAAAAATGATACCTCACTTGTGTGGGTAGGCCTAGCGCCCGCGACAGGAAACGCACCAAAGCGCAACGTGGACACATCCAAATTTTTTAAAGAAAACAGAGGTGTTTTTTGCGAAGTGCCTACCTGTAGATTTTGGCCTCTAGCTCAGCCGGCACCTAGGGAATCCTACCAAACCTGTGCATTTCTGAAAACTAGATACCTAGGGGAATCCAAGATGGGGTGACTTGCGAGGCTCGGACCAGGTTCTGTTACCCAGAATCCTTTGCAAACCTCAAAATTTGGCTAAAAAAACACATGTTCCTCACATTTCTGTGGCAGAAAGTTCTGGAATCTGAGAGGAGCCATGAATTTCCATCCACCCAGCGTTCCCCCAAGTCTCCCGATAAAAATGATCCCTCACTTGTGTGGGTAGGCCTAGCGCCCGCGACAGGAAACGCCCCAAAGCGCAACATGGACATATCCAAATTTTTGAAAGAAAACAGAGGTGTTTTTTGCGAAGTGCCTAACTGTAGATTTTGGCCTCTAGCTCAGCCGGCACCAAAGGAATCCTACCAAACCTGTGCATTTCTGAAAACTAGAGACCTAGGAGAATCCAAGGAGGGGTGACTTGCAGGGCTCGGACCAGGTTCTGTTACCCAGAATCCTTTGCAAACCTCAAAATTTGGCTAAAAAAACACATGTTACTCACATTTCTGTGGCAGAAAGTTCTGGAATCTGAGAGGAGCCACAAATTTCCTTCCACCCAGCGTTCCCCCAAGTCTCCCGATAAAAATAATACCTCACTTGTGTGGGTAGGCCTAGCGCCCGCGACAGGAAACGCCCCAAAGCGCAACGTGGACACATCCACATTTTTGAAAGAAAACAGAGGTGTTTTTTGCGAAGTGTCTACCTGTAGATTTTGGCCTCTAGCTCAGCCGGCACCTAAGGAAACCTACCAAACCTGTGGATTTCTGAAAACTAGAGACCTAGGGGAATCCAAGATGGGGTGACTTGCGAGGCTCGGACCAGGTTCTGTTACCCAGAATCCTTTGCAAACCTCAAACTTTGGCTAAAAAACACATGTTCCTCACATTTCTGTGGCAGAAAGTTCTGGAATCTGTCAGGAGCCACAAATTCCCTTCCACCCAGCGTTCCCCCAAGTCTCCCGATAAAAATGATACCTCACTTGTGTGGGTAGGCCTAGCGCCCGCGACAGGAAATGCCCCAAAGCGCAACGTGGACACATCCAAATTTTTGAAAGAAAACAGAGGTGTTTTTTGCGAAGTGCCTACCTGTAGGTTTTGGCCTCTAGCTCAGCCGGCACCTAGGGAAACCTACCAAACCTGTGCATTTCTGAAAACTAGAGACCTAGGGGAATCCAAGGAGGGGTGACTTGCAGGGGCTCGGACCAGGTTCTGTTACCCAGAATCCTTTGCAAACCTCAAAATTTGGCAAAAAAAATACATGTTCCTCAAATTTCTGTGGCAGAAAGTTCTGGAATCTGAGAGGAGCCACGAATTTCCATCCACCCAGCGTTCCCCCAAGTCTCCCGATAAAAATGATACCTCACTTGTGTGGGTAGGCCTAGCGCCCGCGACAGGAAACGCCCCAAAGCGCAATGTGGACACATCCAAATTTTTGAAAGAAAACAGAGGTGTTTTTTGCGAAGTGCCTACCTGTAGATTTTGGCCTCTAGCTCAGCCAGCACCTAGGGAATCCTACCAAACCTGTGCATTTCTGAAAACTAGATACCTAGGGGAATCCAAGATGGGGTGACTTGCGAGGCTCGGACCAGGTTCTGTTACCCAGAATCCTTTGCAAACCTCAAACTTTGGCTAAAAAACACATGTTCCTCACATTTCTGTGGCAGAAAGTTCTGGAATCTGACAGGAGCCACAAATTCCCTTCCACCCAGCGTTCCCCCAAGTCTCCCGATAAAAATGATACCTCACTTGTGTGGGTAGGCCTAGCGCCCGCGACAGGAAATGCCCCAAAGCGCAACGTGGACAAATCCAAATTTTTGAAAGAAAACAGAGGTGTTTTTTGCGAAGTGCCTACCTGTAGGTTTTGGCCTCTAGCTCAGCCGGCACCTAGGGAAACCTACCAAACCTGTGCATTTCTGAAAACTAGAGACCTAGGGGAATCCAAGGAGGGGTGACTTGCAGGGGCTCGGACCAGGTTCTGCTACCCAGAATCCTTTGCAAACCTCAAAATTTGGCAAAAAAAACACATGTTCCTCAAATTTCTGTGGCAGAAAGTTCTGGAATCTGAGAGGAGCCACGAATTTCCATCCACCCAGCGTTCCCCAAAGTCTCCCGATAAAAATGATACCTCACTTGTGTGGGTAGGCCTAGCGCCCGCGACAGGAAACGCCCCAATGCGCAACGTGGACACATCCAAATTTTTGAAAGAAAACAGAGGTGTTTTTTGCGAAGTGCCTACCTGTAGATTTTGGCCTCTAGCTCAGCCGGCACCTAGGGAATCCTACCAAACCTGTGCATTTCTGAAAACTAGATACCTAGGGGAATCCAAGATGGGGTGACTTGCGAGGCTCGGACCAGGTTCTGTTACCCAGAATCCTTTGCAAACCTCAACATTTGGCTAAAAAAACACATGTTCCTCACATTTCTGTGGCAGAAAGTTCTGGAATCTGAGAGGAGCCACGAATTTCCATCCACCCAGCGTTCCCCCAAGTCTCCCGATAAAAATGATCCCTCACTTGTGTGGGTAGGCCTAGCGCCCGCGACAGGAAACGCCCCAAAGCACAACATGGACACATCCAAATTTTTGAAAGAAAACAGAGGTGTTTTTTGCGAAGTGCCTAACTGTAGATTTTGGCCTCTAGCTCAGCCGGCACCAAGGGAAACCTACCAAACCTGTGCATTTCTGAAAACTAGAGACCTAGGAGAATCCAAGGAGGGGTGACTTGCAGGGCTCGGACCAGGTTCTGTTACCCAGAATCCTTTGGAAACCTCAAAATTTGGCTAAAAAAACACATGTTACTCACATTTCTGTGGCAGAAAGTTCTGGAATCTGAGAGGAGCCACAAATTTCCTTCCACCCAGCGTTCCCCCAAGTCTCCCGATAAAAATAATACCTCACTTGTGTGGGTAGGCCTAGCGCCCGCGACAGGAAACGCCCCAAAGCGCAACGTGGACACATCCACATTTTTGAAAGAAAACAGAGGTGTTTTTTGCGAAGTGCCTACCTGTAGATTTTGGCCTCTAGCTCAGCCGGCACCTAGGGAAACCTACCAAACCTGTGCATTTCTGAAAACTAGAGACCTAGGGGAATCCAAGATGGGGTGACTTGCGAGGCTCGGACCAGGTTCTGTTACCCAGAATCCTTTGCAAACCTCAAACTTTGGCTAAAAAACACATGTTCCTCACATTTCTGTGGCAGAAAGTTCTGGAATCTGACAGGAGCCACAAATTCCCTTCCACCCAGCGTTCCCCTAAGTCTCCCGATAAAAATGATACCTCACTTGTGTGGGTAGGCCTAGCGCCCGCGACAGGAAATGCCCCAAAGCGCAACGTGGACACATCCAAATTTTTGAAAGAAAACAGAGGTGTTTTTTGCGAAGTGCCTACCTGTAGGTTTTGGCCTCTAGCTCAGCCGGCACCTAGGGAAACCTACCAAACCTGTGCATTTCTGAAAACTAGAGACCTAGGGGAATCCAAGGAGGGGTGACTTGCAGGGGCTCGGACCAGGTTCTGTTACCCAGAATCCTTTGCAAACCTCAAAATTTGGCAAAAAAAACACATGTTCCTCAAATTTCTGTGGCAGAAAGTTCTGGAATCTGAGAGGAGCCACGAATTTCCATCCACCCAGCGTTCCCCCAAGTCTCCCGATAAAAATGATACCTCACTTGTGTGGGTAGGCCTAGCGCCCGCGACAGAAAACGCCCCAAAGCGCAACGTGGACACATCCAAATTTTTTAAAGAAAACAGAGGTGTTTTTTGCGAAGTGCCTACCTGTAGATTTTGGCCTCTAGCTCAGCCGGCACCTAGGGAATCCTACCAAACCTGTGCATTTCTGAAAACTAGATACCTAGGGGAATCCAAGATGGGGTGACTTGCGAGGCTCGGACCAGGTTCTGTTACCCAGAATCCTTTGCAAACCTCAAAATTTGGCTAAAAAAACACATGTTCCTCACATTTCTGTGGCAGAAAGTTCTGGAATCTGAGAGGAGTCACGAATTTCCATCCACCCAGCGTTCCCCCAAGTCTCCCGATAAAAATGATCCCTCACTTGTGTGGGTAGGCCTAGCGCCCGCGACAGGAAACGCCCCAAAGCGCAACATGGACACATCCAAATTTTTGAAAGAAAACAGAGGTGTTTTTTGCGAAGTGCCTAACTGTAGATTTTGGCCTCTAGCTCAGCCGGCACCAAGGGAAACCTACCAAACCTGTGCATTTCTGAAAACTAGAGACCTAGGAGAATCCAAGGAGGGGTGACTTGCAGGGCTCGGACCAGGTTCTGTTACCCAGAATCCTTTGCAAACATCAAAATTTGGCTAAAAAAACACATGTTACTCACATTTCTGTGGCAGAAAGTTCTGGAATCTGAGAGAAGCCACAAATTTCCTTCCACCCAGCGTTCCCCCAAGTCTCCCGATAAAAATAATACCTCACTTGTGTGGGTAGGCCTAGCGCCCGCGACAGGAAACGCCCCAAAGCGCAACGTGGACACATCCACATTTTTTAAAGAAAACAGAGGTGTTTTTTGCGAAGTGCCTAACTGTAGATTTTGGCCTCTAGCTCAGCCGGCACCTAGGGAAACCTACCAAACCTGTGCATTTCTGAAAACTAGAGACCTAGGGAAATCCAAGATGGGGTGACTTGCGAGGCTCGGACCAGGTTCTGTTACCCAGAATCCTTTGCAAACCTCAAACTTTGGCTAAAAAACACATGTTCCTCACATTTCTGTGGCAGAAAGTTCTGGAATCTGACAGGAGCCACAAATTCCCTTCCACCCAGCGTTCCCCCAAGTCTCCCGATAAAAATGATACCTCACTTGTGTGGGTAGGCCTAGCGCCCGCGACAGGAAATGCCCCAAAGCGCAACGTGGACACATCCAAATTTTTGAAAGAAAACAGAGGTGTTTTTTGCGAAGTGCCTACCTGTAGGTTTTGGCCTCTAGCTCAGCCGGCACCTAGGGAAACCTACCAAACCTGTGCATTTCTAAAAACTAGAGACCTAGGGGAATCCAAGGAGGGGTGACTTGCAGGGGCTCGGACCAGGTTCTGTTACCCAGAATCCTTTGCAAACCTCAAAATTTGGCAAAAAAAACACATGTTCCTCAAATTTCTGTGGCAGAAAGTTCTGGAATCTGAGAGGAGCCACGAATTTCCATCCACCCAGCGTTCCCCCAAGTCTCCCGATAAAAATTATACCTCACTTGTGTGGGTAGGCCTAGCGCCCGCGACAGGAAACGCCCCAATTCGCAATGTGGACACATCCAAATTTTTGAAAGAAAACAGAGGTGTTTTTTGCGAAGTGCCTACCTGTAGATTTTGGCCTCTAGCTCAGCCGGCACCTAGGGAAACCTACCAAACCTGTGCATTTCTGAAAACTAGAGACCTAGGGGAATCCAAGGAGGGGTGACTTGCGGGGCTCGGACCAGGTTCTGTTACCCAGAATCCTTTGCAAACCTCAAAATTTGGCTAAAAAAACACATGTTCCTCACATTTCTGTGGCAGAAAGTTTTGGAATCTGAGAGGAGAGACAAATTTCCTTCCACCCAGCGTTTCCCTAAGTCTCCCGATAAAAATGATACCTCACTTGTGTGGGTAGGCCTAGCGCCCGCGACAGGAAACGCCCCAAAGCGCAACGTGGACACATCCAAATTTTTGAAAGAAAACAGAGGTGTTTTTTGCGAAGTGCCTACCTGTAGATTTTGGACTCTAGCTCAGCGGGCACCTAGGGAATCCTACCAAACCTGTGCATTTCTGAAAACTAAATACCTAGGGGAATCCAAGATGGGGTGACTTGCGAGGCTCGGACCAGGTTCTGTTACCCAGAATCCTTTGCAAACCTCAAAATTTGGCTAAAAAAACACATGTTCCTCACATTTCTGTGGCAGAAAGTTCTGGAATCTGAGAGGAGCCACGAATTTCCATCCACCCAGCGTTCCCCCAAGTCTCCCGATAAAAATGATACCTCACTTGTGTGGGTAGGCCTAGCGCCCACGACAGGAAACGCCCCAAAGCGCAACGTGGACACATCCACATTTTTGAAAGAAAACAGAGGTGTTTTTTGCGAAGTGCCCACCTGTAGCTTTTGGCCTCTAGCTCAGCCGGCACCTAGGGAAACCTACCAAACCTGTGCATTTCTGAAAACTAGAGACCTAGGGGAATCCAAGGAGGGGTGACTTGCAGTGTTCGGACCAGGTTCTGTTACCCAGAATCCTTTGCAAACCTCAAACTTTGGCTAAAAAACACATGTTCCTCACATTTCTGTGGCAGAAAGTTCTGGAATCTGACAGGAGCCACAAATTCCCTTCCACCCAGCGTTCCCCCAAGTCTCCCGATAAAAATGATACCTCACTTGTGTGGGTAGGCCTAGCGCCCGCGACAGGAAATGCCCCAAAGCGCAACGTGGACACATCCAAATTTTTGAAAGAAAATAGAGGTGTTTTTTGCGAAGTGCCTACCTGTAGGTTTTGGCCTCTAGCTCAGCCGGCACCTAGGGAAACCTACCAAACCTGTGCATTTCTGAAAACTAGAGACCTAGGGGAATCCAAGGAGGGGTGACTTGCAGGGGCTCGGACCAGGTTCTGTTACCCAGAATCCTCTGCAAACCTCAAAATTTGGCAAAAAAAACACATGTTCCTCAAATTTCTGTGGCAGAAAGTTCTGGAATCTGAGAGGAGCCACGAATTTCCATCCACCCAGCGTTCCCCCAAGTCTCCCGATAAAAATGATACCTCACTTGTGTGGGTAGGCCTAGCGCCCGCGACAGGAAACGCCCCAAAGCGTAATGTGGACACATCTAAATTTTTGAAAGAAAACAGAGGTGTTTTTTGCGAAGTGCCTATCTGTAGATTTTGCCCTCTAGCTCAGCCGGCACCTGGGGAAACCTATCAAACCTGTGCATTTCTGAAAACTAGAGACCTAGGGGAATCCAAGGAGGGGTGATTTGCGGGGCTCGGACCAGGTTCTGTTACCCAGAATCCTTTGCAAACCTCAAAATTTGGCTAAAAAAACACATGTTCCTCACATTTCTGTGGCAGAAAGTTTTGGAATCTGAGAGGAGAGACAAATTTCCTTCCACCCAGCGTTTCCCTAAGTCTCCCGATAAAAATGATACCTCACTTGTGTGGGTAGGCCTAGCGCCCGCGACAGGAAACGCCCCAAAGTGCAACGTGGACACATCCAAATTTTTGAAAGAAAACAGAGGTGTTTTTTGCGAAGTGCCTACCTGTAGATTTTGGCCTCTAGCTCAGCCGGCACCTAGGGAATCCTACCAAACCTGTTAATTTCTGAAAACTAGATACCTAGGGGAATCCAAGATGAGGTGACTTGCGAGGCTCGGACCAGGTTCTGTTACCCAGAATCCTTTGCAAACCTCAAAATTTGGCTAAAAAAACACATGTTCCTCACATTTCTGTGGCAGAAAGTTCTGGAATCTGAGAGGAGCCACGAATTTCCATCCACCCAGCGTTCCCCCAAGTCTCCCGATAAAAATGATACCTCACTTGTGTGGGTAGGACTAGCGCCCGCGAAAGGAAACGCCCCAAAGCGCAACATGGACACATCCAAATTTTTGAAAGAAAACAGAGGTGTTTTTTGCGAAGTGCCTAACTGTAGATTTTGGCCTCTAGCTCAGCCGGCACCAAGGGAAACCTACCAAACCTGTGCATTTCTGAAAACTAGAAACCTAGGGGAATCCAAGGAGGGGTGACTTGCAGGGGCTCGGACCAGGTTCTGTTACCCAGAATCCTTTGCAAACCTCAAAATTTGGCAAAAAAAACACATCTTCCTCAAATTTCTGTGGCAGAAAGTTCTGGAATCTGAGAGGAGCCACAAATTTCCTTCCACCCAGCGTTCCCCCAAGTCTCCCGATAAAAATTATACCTCACATGTGTGGGTAGGCCTAGCGCCCGCGACAGGAAACGCCCCAAAGCGCAACGTGGACACATCCACATTTTTGAAAGAAAACAGAGGTGTTTTTTGCGAAGTGCCTACCTGTAGATTTTGGCCTCTAGCTCAGCCGGCACCTAGGGAAACCTACCAAACCTGTGCATTTCTGAAAACTAGAGACCTAGGGGAATCCAAGATGGGGTGACTTGCGAGGCTCGGACCAGGTTCTGTTACCCAGAATCCTTTGCAAACCTCAAACTTTGGCTAAAAAACACATGTTCGTCACATTTCTGTGGCAGAAAGTTCTGGAATCTGACAGGAGCCACAAATTCACATCCACACAGCGTTCCTCCAAGTCTCCCGATAAAAATTATACCTCACTTGTGTGGGTAGGCCTAGCGCCCGCGACAGGAAACGCCCCAAAGCGCAACGTGGACACATCCAAATTTTTGAAAGAAAACAGAGGTGTTTTTTGCGAAGTGCCTACCTGTAGATTTTGGCCTCTAGCTCAGCGGGCACCTAGGGAATCCTACCAAACCTGTGCATTTCTGAAAACTAGATACCTAGGGGAATCCAAGATGGGGTGACTTGCGAGGCTCGGACCAGGTTCTGTTACCCAGAATCCTTTGCAAACCTCAAAATTTGGCTAAAAAAACACATGTTCCTCACATTTCTGTGGCAGAAAGTTCTGGAATCTGAGAGGAGCCACGAATTTCCATCCACCCAGCGTTCCCCCAAGTCTCCCGATAAAAATGATACCTCACTTGTGTGGGTAGGCCTAGCGCCCGCGACAGGAAACGCCCCAAAGCGCAACGTGGACACATCCAAATTTTTGAAAGAAAACAGAGGTGTTTTTTGCGAAGTGCCCACCTGTAGCTTTTGGCCTCTAGCTCAGCCGGCACCTAGGGAAACCTACCAAACCTGTGCATTTCTGAAAACTAGAGACCTAGGGGAATCCAAGGAGGGGTGACTTGCAGGGTTCGGACCAGGTTCTGTTACCCAGAATCCTTTGCAAACCTCAAAATGTGGCTAAAAAAACACATGTTCCTCACATTTCTGTGGCAGAAAGTTCTGGAATCTGGGAGGAGCCACAAATTTCCTTCCACCCAGCGTTCCCCCAAGTCTCCCGATAAAAATGATACCTCACTTGTGTGGGTAGGCCTAGCGCCCGCGACAGGATTCGCGCCAAAACGCAACGTGGACACATCAACATTTTTGAAAGAAAACATAGGTGTTTTTTGCGAAGTGCCTACCTGTAGATTTTGGCCTCTAGCTCAGCCGGCACTTAGGGAAACCTATCAAACCGGTGCATTTCTGAAAACTAGAGACCTAGGGGAATCCAAGGGGGGGTGACTTGCGGGGCTTGGACCAGGTTATGTTACCCAGAATCCTTTGCAAACCTCAAACTTTGGCTAAAAAACACATGTTCCTCACATTTCTGTGGCAGAAAGTTCTGGAATCTGACAGGAGCCACAAATTCCCTTCCACCCAGCGTTCCCCCAAGTCTCCCGATAAAAATGATACCTCACTTGTGTGGGTAGGCCTAGCGCCCGCGACAGGAAATGCACCAAAGCGCAACGTGGACACATCCAAATTTTTGAAAGAAAACAGAGGTGTTTTTTGCAAAGTGCCTACCTGTAGGTTTTGGCCTCTAGCTCAGCCGGCAACTAGGGAAACCTACCAAACCTGTGCATTTCTGAAAACTAGAAACCTAGGGGAATCCAAGGAGGGGTGACTTGCAGGGGCTCGGACCAGGTTCTGTTACCCAGAATCCTTTGCAAACCTCAAAATTTGGCAAAAAAAACACATCTTCCTCAAATTTCTGTGGCAGAAAGTTCTGGAATCTGAGAGGAGCCACGAATTTCCATCCACCCAGCGTTCCCCCAAGTCTCCCGATAAAAATGATACCTCACTTGTGTGGGTAGGCCTAGCGCCCGGGACAGGAAACGCCCCAAAGCGCAATGTGGACACATCCAAATTTTTGAATGAAAACAGAGGTGTTTTTTGCGAAGTGCCTACCTGTAGATTTTGTCCTCTAGCTCAGCCGGCACCTAGGGAAACCTACCAAACCTGTGCATTTCTGAAAACTAGAGACCTAGGGGAATCCAAGGAGGGGTGACTTGCGGGGCTCGGACCAGGTTCTGTTACCCAGAATCCTTTGCAAACCTCAAAATTTGGCTAAAAAAACACATTTTCCTCACATTTCTGTGGCAGAAAGTTTTGGAATCTGAGAGGAGCGACAAATTTCCTTCCACCCAGCGTTTCCCTAAGTCTCCCGATAAAAATGATACCTCACTTGTGTGGGTAGGCCTAGCGCCCGCGACAGGAAACGCCCCAAAGCGCAACGTGGACACATCCAAATTTTTGAAAGAAAACAGAGGTGTTTTTTGCGAAGTGCCTACCTGTAGATTTTGGCCTCTAGCTCAGCCGGCACCTAGGGAATCCTACCAAACCTGTGCATTTCTGAAAACTAGATACCTAGGGGAATCCAAGATGGGGTGACTTGCGAGGCTCGGACCAGGTTCTGTTACCCAGAATCCTTTGCAAACCTCAAAATTTGGCTAAAAAAACACATGTTCCTCACATTTCTGTGGCAGAAAGTTCTGGAATCTGAGAGGAGCCACGAATTTCCATCCACCCAGCGTTCCCCCAAGTCTCCCGATAAAAATGATACCTCACTTGTGTGGGTAGGCCTAGCGCCCGCGACAGGAAATGCCCCAAAGCGCAACGTGGACACATCCAAATTTTTGAAAGAAAACAGAGTTTTTTTTTGCGAAGTGCCTAACTGTGGATTTTGGCCTCTAGCTCAGCCGGCACCAAGGGAAACCTACCAAACCTGTGCATTTCTGAAAACTAGAGACCTAGGAGAATCCAAGGAGGGGTGACTTGCAGGGCTCGGACCAGGTTCTGTTACCCAGAATCCTTTGCAAACCTCAAAATTTGGCTAAAAAAACACATGTTACTCACATTTCTGTGGCAGAAAGTTCTGGAATCTGAGAGGCGCCTCAAATTTCCTTCCACCCAGCGTTCCCCCAAGTCTCCCGATAAAAATAATACCTCACTTGTGTGGGTAGGACTAGCGCCCGCGACAGGAAATGCCCCAAAGCGCAACGTGGACACATCCACATTTTTGAAAGAAAACAGAGGTGTTTTTTGCGAAGTGCCTACCTGTAGGTTTTGGCCTCTAGCTCAGCCGGCAACTAGGGAAACCTACCAAACCCGTGCATTTCTGAAAACTAGAGAACTAGGGGAATCCAATGAGGGGTGACTTGCGGGGCTCGGACCAGGTTCTGTTACCCAGAATCCTTTGCAAACCTCAAAATTTGGCAAAAAAAACACATCTTCCTCAAATTTCTGTGGCAGAAAGTTCTGGAATCTGAGAGGAGCCACGAATTTCCATCCACCCAGCGTTCCCCCAAGTCTCCCGATAAAAATGATACCTCACTTGTGTGGGTAGGCCTAGCGCCCGGGACAGGAAACGCCCCAAAGCGCAATGTGGACACATCCAAATTTTTGAATGAAAACAGAGGTGTTTTTTGCGAAGTGCCTACCTGTAGATTTTGTCCTCTAGCTCAGCCGGCACCTAGGGAAACCTACCAAACCTGTGCATTTCTGAAAACTAGAGACCTAGGGGAATCCAAGGAGGGGTGACTTGCGGGGCTCGGACCAGGTTCTGTTACCCAGAATCCTTTGCAAACCTCAAAATTTGGCTAAAAAAACACATTTTCCTCACATTTCTGTGGCAGAAAGTTTTGGAATCTGAGAGGAGCGACAAATTTCCTTCCACCCAGCGTTTCCCTAAGTCTCCCGATAAAAATGATACCTCACTTGTGTGGGTAGGCCTAGCGCCCGCGACAGGAAACGCCCCAAAGCGCAACGTGGACACATCCAAATTTTTGAAAGAAAACAGAGGTGTTTTTTGCGAAGTGCCTACCTGTAGATTTTGGCCTCTAGCTCAGCCGGCACCTAGGGAATCCTACCAAACCTGTGCATTTCTGAAAACTAGATACCTAGGGGAATCCAAGATGGGGTGACTTGCGAGGCTCGGACCAGGTTCTGTTACCCAGAATCCTTTGCAAACCTCAAAATTTGGCTAAAAAAACACATGTTCCTCACATTTCTGTGGCAGAAAGTTCTGGAATCTGAGAGGAGCCACGAATTTCCATCCACCCAGCGTTCCCCCAAGTCTCCCGATAAAAATGATACCTCACTTGTGTGGGTAGGCCTAGCGCCCGCGACAGGAAATGCCCCAAAGCGCAACGTGGACACATCCAAATTTTTGAAAGAAAACAGAGTTTTTTTTTGCGAAGTGCCTAACTGTGGATTTTGGCCTCTAGCTCAGCCGGCACCAAGGGAAACCTACCAAACCTGTGCATTTCTGAAAACTAGAGACCTAGGAGAATCCAAGGAGGGGTGACTTGCAGGGCTCGGACCAGGTTCTGTTACCCAGAATCCTTTGCAAACCTCAAAATTTGGCTAAAAAAACACATGTTACTCACATTTCTGTGGCAGAAAGTTCTGGAATCTGAGAGGCGCCTCAAATTTCCTTCCACCCAGCGTTCCCCCAAGTCTCCCGATAAAAATAATACCTCACTTGTGTGGGTAGGACTAGCGCCCGCGACAGGAAATGCCCCAAAGCGCAACGTGGACACATCCACATTTTTGAAAGAAAACAGAGGTGTTTTTTGCGAAGTGCCTACCTGTAGGTTTTGGCCTCTAGCTCAGCCGGCAACTAGGGAAACCTACCAAACCTGTGCATTTCTGAAAACTAGAAACCTAGGGGAATCCAAGGAGGGGTGACTTGCAGGGGCTCGGACCAGGTTCTGTTACCCAGAATCCTTTGCAAACCTCAAAATTTGGCAAAAAAAACACATCTTCCTCAAATTTCTGTGGCAGAAAGTTCTGGAATCTGAGAGGAGCCACGAATTTCCATCCACCCAGCGTTCCCCCAAGTCTCCCGATAAAAATGATACCTCACTTGTGTGGGTAGGCCTAGCGCCCGCGACAGGAAACGCCCCAAAGCGCAATGTGGAAACATCCAAATTTTTGAAAGAAAACAGAGGTGTTTTTTGCGAAGTGCCTACCTGTAGATTTTGTCCTCTAGCTCAGCCGGCACCTAGGGAAACCTACCAAACCTGTGGATTTCTGAAAACTAGAGACCTAGGGGAATCCAAGGAGGGGTGACTTGCGGGGCTCGGACCAGGTTCTGTTACCCAGAATCCTTTGCAAACCTCAAAATTTGGCTAAAAAAACACATTTTCCTCACATTTCTGTGGCAGAAAGTTTTGGAATCTGAGAAGAGCGACAAATTTCCTTCTACCCAGCGTTTCCCTAAGTCTCCCGATAAAAATGATACCTCACTTGTGTGGGTAGGCCTAGCGCCCGCGACAGGAAACGCCCCAAAGCGCAACGTGGACACATCCACATTTTTGAAAGAAAACAGAGGTGTTTTTTGCGAAGTGCCTACCTGTAGATTTTGGCCTCTAGCTCAGCCGGCACCTAGGGAATCCTACCAAACCTGTGCATTTCTGAAAACTAGATACCTAGGGGAATCCAAGATGGGGTGACTTGCGAGGCTCGGACCAGGTTCTGTTACCCAGAATCCTTTGCAAACCTCAAAATTTGGCTAAAAAAACACATGTTCCTCACATTTCTGTGGCAGAAAGTTCTGGAATCTGAGAGGAGCCACGAATTTCCATCCACCCAGCGTTCCCTAAGTCTCCCGATAAAAATGATACCTCACTTGTGTGGGTAGGCCTAGCGCCCGCGACAGGAAATGCCCCAAAGCGCAACGTGGACACATCCAAATTTTTGAAAGAAAACAGAGTTTTTTTTTGCGAAGTGCCTAACTGTGGATTTTGGCCTCTAGCTCAGCCGGCACCAAGGGAAACCTACCAAACCTGTGCATTTCTGAAAACTAGAGACCTAGGAGAATCCAAGGAGGGGTGACTTGCAGGGCTCGGACCAGGTTCTGTTACCCAGAATCCTTTGCAAACCTCAAAATTTGGCTAAAAAAACACATGTTACTCACATTTCTGTGGCAGAAAGTTCTGGAATCTGAGAGGCGCCTCAAATTTCCTTCCACCCAGCGTTCCCCCAAGTCTCCCGATAAAAATAATACCTCACTTGTGTGGGTAGGACTAGCGCCCGCGACAGGAAATGCCCCAAAGCACAACGTGGACACATCCACATTTTTGAAAGAAAACAGAGGTGTTTTTTGCGAAGTGCCTACCTGTAGATTTTGGCCTCTAGCTCAGCCGGCACCTAGGGAAACCTACCAAACCTGTGCATTTCTGAAAACTAGAGACCTAGGGGAATCCAAGATGGGGTGACTTGCGAGGCTCGGACCAGGTTCTGTTACCCAGAATCCTTTGCAAACCTCAAACTTTGGCTAAAAAACACATGTTCCTCACATTTCTGTGGCAGAAAGTTCTGGAATCTGACAGGAGCCACAAATTCCCTTCCACCCAGCGTTCCCCCAAGTCTCCCGATAAAAATGATACCTCACTTGTGTGGGTAGGCCTAGCGCCCGCGACAGGAAATGCCCCAAAGCGCAACGTGGACACATCCAAATTTTTGAAAGAAAACAGAGGTGTTTTTTGCGAAGTGCCTACCTGTAGATTTTGGCCTCTAGCTCAGCCGGCACCTGGGGAATCCTACCAAACCTGTGCATTTCTGAAAACTAGATACCTAGGGAAATCCAAGATGGGGTGACTTGCGAGGCTCGGACCAGGTTCTGTTACCCAGAATCCTTTGCAAACCTCAAAATTTGGCTAAAAAAACACATGTTCCTCACATTTCTGTGGCAGAAAGTTCTGGAATCTGAGAGGAGCCACGATTTTCCATCCACCCAGCGTTCCCCCAAGTCTCCCGATAAAAATGATACCTCACTTGTGTGGGTAGGCCTAGCGCCCGCGACAGGAAACGCCCCAAAGCGCAATGTGGACACATCCAAATTTTTTAAAGAAAACAGAGGTGTATTTTGCGAAGTGCCAACCTGTAGATTTTGGCCTCTAGCTCAGCCGGCACCTAGGGAAACCTACCAAACCTGTGCATTTCTGAAAACTAGAGACCTAGGGGAATCCAAGGAGGGGTGACTTGCGGGGCTCGGACCAGGTTCTGTTACCCAGAATCCTTTGCAAACCTCAAAATTTGGCTAAAAAAACACATGTTCCTCACATTTCTGTGGCAGAAAGTTTTGGAATCTGAGAGGAGCGACAAATTTCCTTCCACCCAGCGTTTCCCTAAGTCTCCCGATAAAAATGATACCTCACTTGTGTGGGTAGGCCTAGCGCCCGCGACAGGAAACGCCCCAAAGCGCAACGTGGACACATCCAAATTTTTGAAAGAAAACAGAGGTGTTTTTTGCGAAGTGCCTAACTGTAGATTTTGGCCTCTAGCTCAGCCGGCACCAAGGGAAACCTACCAAACCTGTGCATTTCTGAAAACTAGAGACCTAGGAGAATCCAAGGAGGGGTGACTTGCAGGGCTCGGACCAGGTTCTGTTACCCAGAATCCTTTGCAAACCTCAAAATTTGGCTAAAAAAACACATGTTACTCACATTTCTGTGGCAGAAAGTTCTGGAATCTGAGAGGAGCCACAAATTTCCTTCCACCCAGCGTTCCCCCAAGTCTCCCGATAAAAATAATACCTCACTTGTGTGGGTAGGCCTAGCGCCCGCGACAGGAAACGCCCCAAAGCGCAACTTGGACACATCCACATTTTTTAAAGAAAACAGAGGTGTTTTTTGCGAAGTGCCTACCTGTAGATTTTGGCCTCTAGCTCAGCCGGCACCTAGGGAAACCTACCAAACCTGTGCATTTCTGAAAACTAGAGACCTAGGGGAATCCAAGATGGGGTGACTTGCGAGGCTCGGACCAGGTTCTGTTACCCAGAATCCTTTGCAAACCTCAAACTTTGGCTAAAAAACACATGTTCCTCACATTTCTGTGGCAGAAAGTTCTGGAATCTGACAGGAGCCACAAATTCCCTTCCACCCAGCGTTCCCCCAAGTCTCCCGATAAAAATGATACCTCACTTGTGTCGGTAGGCCTAGCGCCCGCGACAGGAAATGCCCCAAAGCGCAACGTGGACACATCCAAATTTTTGAAAGAAAACAGAGGTGTTTTTTGCGAAGTGCCTACCTGTAGATTTTGGCCTCTAGCTCAGCCGGCACCTAGGGAATCCTACCAAACCTGTGCATTTCTGAAAACTAGATACCTAGGGGAATCCAAGATGGGGTGACTTGCGAGGCTCGGACCAGGTTCTGTTACCCAGAATCCTTTGCAAACCTCAAAATTTGGCTAAAAAAACACATGTTCCTCACATTTCTGTGGCAGAAAGTTCTGGAATCTGAGAGGAGCCACGAATTTCCATCCACCCAGCGTTCCCCCAAGTCTCCCGATAAAAATGATACCTCACTTGTGTGGGTAGGCCTAGCGCCCGCGACAGGAAATGCCCCAAAGCGCAACGTGGACACATCCAAATTTTTGAAAGAAAACAGAGTTTTTTTTTGCGAAGTGCCTAACTGTGGATTTTGGCCTCTAGCTCAGCCGGCACCAAGGGAAACCTACCAAACCTGTGCATTTCTGAAAACTAGAGACCTAGGAGAATCCAAGGAGGGGTGACTTGCAGGGCTCGGACCAGGTTCTGTTACCCAGAATCCTTTGCAAACCTCAAAATTTGGCTAAAAAAACACATGTTACTCACATTTCTGTGGCAGAAAGTTCTGGAATCTGAGAGGCGCCTCAAATTTCCTTCCACCCAGCGTTCCCCCAAGTCTCCCGATAAAAATAATACCTCACTTGTGTGGGTAGGACTAGCGCCCGCGACAGGAAATGCCCCAAAGCGCAACGTGGACACATCCACATTTTTGAAAGAAAACAGAGGTGTTTTTTGCGAAGTGCCTACCTGTAGGTTTTGGCCTCTAGCTCAGCCGGCAACTAGGGAAACCTACCAAACCTGTGCATTTCTGAAAACTAGAAACCTAGGGGAATCCAAGGAGGGGTGACTTGCAGGGGCTCGGACCAGGTTCTGTTACCCAGAATCCTTTGCAAACCTCAAAATTTGGCAAAAAAAACACATCTTCCTCAAATTTCTGTGGCAGAAAGTTCTGGAATCTGAGAGGAGCCACGAATTTCCATCCACCCAGCGTTCCCCCAAGTCTCCCGATAAAAATGATACCTCACTTGTGTGGGTAGGCCTAGCGCCCGCGACAGGAAACGCCCCAAAGCGCAATGTGGACACATCCAAATTTTTGAAAGAAAACAGAGGTGTTTTTTGCGAAGTGCCTACCTGTAGATTTTGTCCTCTAGCTCAGCCGGCACCTAGGGAAACCTACCAAACCTGTGGATTTCTGAAAACTAGAGACCTAGGGGAATCCAAGGAGGGGTGACTTGCGGGGCTCGGACCAGGTTCTGTTACCCAGAATCCTTTGCAAACCTCAAAATTTGGCTAAAAAAACACATTTTCCTCACATTTCTGTGGCAGAAAGTTTTGGAATCTGAGAAGAGCGACAAATTTCCTTCTACCCAGCGTTTCCCTAAGTCTCCCGATAAAAATGATACCTCACTTGTGTGGGTAGGCCTAGCGCCCGCGACAGGAAACGCCCCAAAGCGCAACGTGGACACATCCACATTTTTTAAAGAAAACAGAGGTGTTTTTTGCGAAGTGCCTACCTGTAGATTTTGGCCTCTAGCTCAGCCGGCACCTAGGGAATCCTACCAAACCTGTGCATTTCTGAAAACTAGATACCAGGGGAATCCAAGATGGGGTGACTTGCGAGGCTCGGACCAGGTTCTGTTACCCAGAATCCTTTGCAAACCTCAAAATTTGGCTAAAAAAACACATGTTCCTCACATTTCTGTGGCAGAAAGTTCTGGAATCTGAGAGGAGCCACGAATTTCCATCCACCCAGCGTTCCCTAAGTCTCCCGATAAAAATGATACCTCACTTGTGTGGGTAGGCCTAGCGCCCGCGACAGGAAATGCCCCAAAGCGCAACGTGGACACATCCAAATTTTTGAAAGAAAACAGAGTTTTTTTTTGCGAAGTGCCTAACTGTGGATTTTGGCCTCTAGCTCAGCCGGCACCAAGGGAAACCTACCAAACCTGTGCATTTCTGAAAACTAGAGACCTAGGAGAATCCAAGGAGGGGTGACTTGCAGGGCTCGGACCAGGTTCTGTTACCCAGAATCCTTTGCAAACCTCAAAATTTGGCTAAAAAAACACATGTTACTCACATTTCTGTGGCAGAAAGTTCTGGAATCTGAGAGGCGCCTCAAATTTCCTTCCACCCAGCGTTCCCCCAAGTCTCCCGATAAAAATAATACCTCACTTGTGTGGGTAGGACTAGCGCCCGCGACAGGAAATGCCCCAAAGCACAACGTGGACACATCCACATTTTTGAAAGAAAACAGAGGTGTTTTTTGCGAAGTGCCTACCTGTAGATTTTGGCCTCTAGCTCAGCCGGCACCTAGGGAAACCTACCAAACCTGTGCATTTCTGAAAACTAGAGACCTAGGGGAATCCAAGATGGGGTGACTTGCGAGGCTCGGACCAGGTTCTGTTACCCAGAATCCTTTGCAAACCTCAAACTTTGGCTAAAAAACACATGTTCCTCACATTTCTGTGGCAGAAAGTTCTGGAATCTGACAGGAGCCACAAATTCCCTTCCACCCAGCGTTCCCCCAAGTCTCCCGATAAAAATGATACCTCACTTGTGTGGGTAGGCCTAGCGCCCGCGACAGGAAATGCCCCAAAGCGCAACGTGGACACATCCAAATTTTTGAAAGAAAACAGAGGTGTTTTTTGCGAAGTGCCTACCTGTAGATTTTGGCCTCTAGCTCAGCCGGCACCTGGGGAATCCTACCAAACCTGTGCATTTCTGAAAACTAGATACCTAGGGAAATCCAAGATGGGGTGACTTGCGAGGCTCGGACCAGGTTCTGTTACCCAGAATCCTTTGCAAACCTCAAAATTTGGCTAAAAAAACACATGTTCCTCACAATTCTGTGGCAGAAAGTTCTGGAATCTGAGAGGAGCCACGATTTTCCATCCACCCAGCGTTCCCCCAAGTCTCCCGATAAAAATGATACCTCACTTGTGTGGGTAGGCCTAGCGCCCGCGACAGGAAACGCCCCAAAGCGCAATGTGGACACATCCAAATTTTTTAAAGAAAACAGAGGTGTATTTTGCGAAGTGCCAACCTGTAGATTTTGGCCTCTAGCTCAGCCGGCACCTAGGGAAACCTACCAAACCTGTGCATTTCTGAAAACTAGAGACCTAGGGGAATCCAAGGAGGGGTGACTTGCGGGGCTCGGACCAGGTTCTGTTACCCAGAATCCTTTGCAAACCTCAAAATTTGGCTAAAAAAACACATGTTCCTCACATTTCTCTTGCAGAAAGTTTTGGAATCTGAGAGGAGCGACAAATTTCCTTCCACCCAGCGTTTCCCTAAGTCTCCCGATAAAAATGATACCTCACTTGTGTGGGTAGGCCTAGCGCCCGCGACAGAAAACGCCCCAAAGCGCAACGTGGACACATCCAAATTTTTGAAAGAAAACAGAGGTGTTTTTTGCGAAGTGCCTAACTGTAGATTTTGGCCTCTAGCTCAGCCGGCACCAAGGGAAACCTACCAAACCTGTGCATTTCTGAAAACTAGAGACCTAGGAGAATCCAAGGAGGGGTGACTTGCAGGGCTCGGACCAGGTTCTGTTACCCAGAATCCTTTGCAAACCTCAAAATTTGGCTAAAAAAACACATGTTACTCACATTTCTGTGGCAGAAAGTTCTGGAATCTGAGAGGAGCCACAAATTTCCTTCCACCCAGCGTTCCCCCAAGTCTCCCGATAAAAATAATACCTCACTTGTGTGGGTAGGCCTAGCGCCCGCGACAGGAAACGCCCCAAAGCGCAACTTGGACACATCCACATTTTTTAAAGAAAACAGAGGTGTTTTTTGCGAAGTGCCTACCTGTAGATTTTGGCCTCTAGCTCAGCCGGCACCTAGGGAAACCTACCAAACCTGTGCATTTCTGAAAACTAGAGACCTAGGGGAATCCAAGATGGGGTGACTTGCGAGGCTCGGACCAGGTTCTGTTACCCAGAATCCTTTGCAAACCTCAAACTTTGGCTAAAAAACACATGTTCCTCACATTTCTGTGGCAGAAAGTTCTGGAATCTGACAGGAGCCACAAATTCCCTTCCACCCAGCGTTCCCCCAAGTCTCCCGATAAAAATGATACCTCACTTGTGTCGGTAGGCCTAGCGCCCGCGACAGGAAATGCCCCAAAGCGCAACGTGGACACATCCAAATTTTTGAAAGAAAACAGAGGTGTTTTTTGCGAAGTGCCTACCTGTAGGTTTTGGCCTCTAGCTCAGCCGGCACCTAGGGAAACCTACCAAACCTGTGCATTTCTGAAAACTAGAGACCTAGGGGAATCCAAGGAGGGGTGACTTGCAGGGGCTCGGACTAGGTTCTATTACCCAGAATCCTTTGCAAACCTCAAAATTTGGCAAAAAAACACATGTTCCTCAAATTTCTGTGGCAGAAAGTTCTGGAATCTGAGAGGAGCCACGAATTTCCATCCACCCAGCGTTCCCCCAAGTCTCCCAATAAAAATTATACCTCACTTGTGTAGGTAGGCCTAGCGCCCGCGACAGGAAATGCCCCAAAGCGCAATGTGGACACATCCAAATTTTTGAAAGAAAACAGAGGTGTTTTTTCCGAAGTGCCTACCTGTAGATTTTGGCCTCTAGCTCAGCCGGCACCTAGGGAAACCTACCAAACCTGTGCATTTCTGAAAACTAGAGACCTAGGGGAATCCAAGGAGGGATGACTTGCGGGGCTCGGACCAGGTTCTGTTACCCAGAATCCTTTGCAAACCTCAAAATTTGGCTAAAAAAACACATGTTCCTCACATTTCTGTGGCAGAAAGTTTTGGAATCTGAGAGGAGAGACAAATTTCCTTCCACCCAGCGTTTCCCTAAGTCTCCCGATAAAAATGATACCTCACTTGTGTGGGTAGGCCTAGCGCCCGCGACAGGAAACGCCCCAAAGCGCAACGTGGACACATCCAAATTTTTGAATGAAAACAGAGGTGTTTTTTGCGAAGTGCCTACCTGTAGATTTTGGCCTCTAGCTCAGCCGGCACCTAGGGAAACCTACCAAACCTGTGCATTTCTGAAAACTAGAGAACTAGGGGAATCCAATGAGGGGTGACTTGCGGGGCTCGGACCAGGTTCTGTTACCCAGAATCCTTTGCAAACCTCACAATTTGGCTAAAAAAACACATGTTCCTCACATTTCTGTGGCAGAAAGTTTTGGAATCTGAGAGGAGCCACGAATTTCCATCCACCCAGCGTTCCCCCAAGTCTCCCGATAAAAATGATACCTCACTTATGTGGGTAGGCCTAGCGCCCGCGACAGGAAACGCCCCAAAGCACAACGTGGGCACATCCAAATTTTTTAAAGGAAACAGAGGTGTTTTTTGCGAAGTGCCTACCAGTAGATTTTGGCCTCTAGCTCAGCCGGCACCTAGGGAAACCTGCCAAACCTGTGCATTTCTGAAAACTAGATACCTAGGGGAATCCAAGATGGGGTGACTTGCGAGGCTCGGACCAGGTTCTGTTACCCAGAATCCTTTGCAAACCTCAAAATTTGGCTAAAAAAACACATGTTCCTCACATTTCTGTGGCAGAAAGTTCTGGAATCTGACAGGAGCCACAAATTCCCTTCCACCCAGCGTTCCCCCAAGTCTCCCGATAAAAATGATACCTCACTTGTGTGGGTAGGCCTAGCGCCCGCGACAGGAAACGCCCCAAAGCGCAACATGGACACATCCACATTTTTGAAAGAAAACAGAGGTGTTTTTTGCAAAGTGCCTACCTGTAGGTTTTGGCCTCTAGCTCAGCCGGCACCTAGGGAAACCTACCAAACCTGTGCATTTCTGAAAACTAGAGACCTAGGGGAATCCAAGATGGGGTGACTTGCGAGGATCGGACCAGGTTCTGTTACCCAGAATCCTTTGCAAACCTCAAAATTCGGCTAAAAAAACACATGTTCCTCACATTTCTGTGGCAGAAAGTTCTGGAATCTGAGAGGAGCCACAAATTCCCTTCCACCCAGCGTTCCTCCAAGTCTCCCGATAAAAATAATACCTCACTTGTGTGGGTAGGCCTAGCGCCCGCGACAGGAAACGCCCCAAAGCGCAACGTGGACACATCCACATTTTTGAAAGAAAACAGAGGTGTTTTTTGCGAAGTGCCTACCTGTAGATTTTGGCCTCTAGCTCAGCCGGCACCTAGGGAAACCTACCAAACCTGTGCATTTCTGAAAACTAGAGACCTAGGGGAATCCAAGATGGGGTGACTTGCGAGGATCGGACCAGGTTCTGTTACCCAGAATCCTTTGCAAACCTCAAACTTTGGCTAAAAAACACATGTTCCTCACATTTCTGTGGCAGAAAGTTCTGGAATCTGACAGGAGCCACAAATTCACATCCACACAGCGTTCCTCCAAGTCTCCCGATAAAAATTATACCTCACTTGTGTGGGTAGGCCTAGCGCCCGCGACAGGAAACGCCCCAAAGCGCAACGTGGACACATCCAAATTTTTGAAAGAAAACAGAGGTGTTTTTTGCGAAGTGCCTACCTGTAGACTTTGGCCTCTAGCTCAGCCGGCACCTAGGGAAACCTACCAAACCTGTGCATTTCTGAAAACTAGAGACCTAGGGGAATCCAAGGAGGGGTGACTTGCAGGGGCTCGGACCAGGTTCTGTTACCCAGAATCCTTTGCAAACCTCAAAATTCGGCTAAAAAAACACATGTTCCTCACATTTCTGTGGCAGAAAGTTCTGGAATCTGAGAGGAGCCACGAATTTCCATCCACCCAGCGTTCCCCCAAGTCTCCCAATAAAAATTATACCTCACTTGTGTAGGTAGGCCTAGCGCCCGCGACAGGAAATGCCCCAAAGCGCAATGTGGACACATCCAAATTTTTGAAAGAAAACAGAGGTGTTTTTTCCGAAGTGCCTACCTGTAGATTTTGGCCTCTAGCTCAGCCGGCACCTAGGGAAACCTACCAAACCTGTGCATTTCTGAAAACTAGAGACCTAGGGGAATCCAAGGAGGGATGACTTGCGGGGCTCGGACCAGGTTCTGTTACCCAGAATCCTTTGCAAACCTCAAAATTTGGCTAAAAAAACACATGTTCCTCACATTTCTGTGGCAGAAAGTTTTGGAATCTGAGAGGAGAGACAAATTTCCTTCCACCCAGCGTTTCCCTAAGTCTCCCGATAAAAATGATACCTCACTTGTGTGGGTAGGCCTAGCGCCCGCGACAGGAAACGCCCCAAAGCGCAACGTGGACACATCCAAATTTTTGAATGAAAACAGAGGTGTTTTTTGCGAAGTGCCTACCTGTAGATTTTGGCCTCTAGCTCAGCCGGCACCTAGGGAAACCTACCAAACCTGTGCATTTCTGAAAACTAGAGAACTAGGGGAATCCAATGAGGGGTGACTTGCGGGGCTCGGACCAGGTTCTGTTACCCAGAATCCTTTGCAAACCTCACAATTTGGCTAAAAAAACACATGTTCCTCACATTTCTGTGGCAGAAAGTTTTGGAATCTGAGAGGAGCCACGAATTTCCATCCACCCAGCGTTCCCCCAAGTCTCCCGATAAAAATGATACCTCACTTATGTGGGTAGGCCTAGCGCCCGCGACAGGAAACGCCCCAAAGCACAACGTGGGCACATCCAAATTTTTTAAAGGAAACAGAGGTGTTTTTTGCGAAGTGCCTACCAGTAGATTTTGGCCTCTAGCTCAGCCGGCACCTAGGGAAACCTGCCAAACCTGTGCATTTCTGAAAACTAGATACCTAGGGGAATCCAAGATGGGGTGACTTGCGAGGCTCGGACCAGGTTCTGTTACCCAGAATCCTTTGCAAACCTCAAAATTTGGCTAAAAAAACACATGTTCCTCACATTTCTGTGGCAGAAAGTTCTGGAATCTGAGAGGAGCTACGAATTTCCATCCACCCAGCGTTCCCCCAAGTCTCCCGATAAAAATGATACCTCACTTGTGTGGGTAGGCCTAGCGCCCGCGACAGGAAACGCCCCAAAGCGCAACATGGACACATCCACATTTTTGACAGAAAACAGAGGTGTTTTTTGAGAAGTGCCTAACTGTAGATTTTGGCCTCTAGCTCAGCCGGCACTTAGGGAAGCCTATCAAACCTGTGCATTTCTGAAAACTAGAGACCTAGGGGAATCCAAGGGGGGGTGACTTGCGGGGCTTGGACCAGGTTCTGTTACCCAGAATCCTTTGCAAACCTCAAAATTTGGCAAAAAAACACATGTTCCTCACATTTCTGTGGCAGAAAGTTCTGGAATCTGACAGGAGCCACAAATTCCCTTCCACCCAGCGTTCCCCCAAGTCTCCCGATAAAAATGATACCTCACTTGTGTGGGTAGGCCTAGCGCCCGCGACAGGAAACGCCCCAAAGCGCAACATGGACACATCCACATTTTTGAAAGAAAACAGAGGTGTTTTTTGCAAAGTGCCTACCTGTAGGTTTTGGCCTCTAGCTCAGCCGGCACCTAGGGAAACCTACCAAACCTGTGCATTTCTGAAAACTAGAGACCTAGGGGAATCCAAGATGGGGTGACTTGCGAGGATCGGACCAGGTTCTGTTACCCAGAATCCTTTGCAAACCTCAAAATTCGGCTAAAAAAACACATGTTCCTCACATTTCTGTGGCAGAAAGTTCTGGAATCTGAGAGGAGCCACAAATTCCCTTCCACCCAGCGTTCCTCCAAGTCTCCCGATAAAAATAATACCTCACTTGTGTGGGTAGGCCTAGCGCCCGCGACAGGAAACGCCCCAAAGCGCAACGTGGACACATCCACATTTTTGAAAGAAAACAGAGGTGTTTTTTGCGAAGTGCCTACCTGTAGATTTTGGCCTCTAGCTCAGCCGGCACCTAGGGAAACCTACCAAACCTGTGCATTTCTGAAAACTAGAGACCTAGGGGAATCCAAGATGGGGTGACTTGCGAGGATCGGACCAGGTTCTGTTACGCAGAATCCTTTGCAAACCTCAAACTTTGGCTAAAAAACACATGTTCCTCACATTTCTGTGGCAGAAAGTTCTGGAATCTGACAGGAGCCACAAATTCACATCCACACAGCGTTCCTCCAAGTCTCCCGATAAAAATTATACCTCACTTGTGTGGGTAGGCCTAGCGCCCGCGACAGGAAACGCCCCAAAGCGCAACGTGGACACATCCAAATTTTTGAAAGAAAACAGAGGTGTTTTTTGCGAAGTGCCTACCTGTAGACTTTGGCCTCTAGCTCAGCCGGCACCTAGGGAAACCTACCAAACCTGTGCATTTCTGAAAACTAGAGACCTGGGGGAATCCAAGGAGGGGTGACTTGCAGGGGCTCGGACCAGGTTCTGTTACCCAGAATCCTTTGCAAACCTCAAAATTCGGCTAAAAAAACACATGTTCCTCACATTTCTGTGGCAGAAAGTTCTGGAATCTGAGAGGAGCCACAAATTCCCTTCCACCCAGCGTTCCTCCAAGTCTCCCGATAAAAATTATACCTCACTTGTGTGGGTAGGCCTAGCGCCCGCGACAGGCAACGCCCCAAAGCGCAACGTGGACACATCAAAATTTTTGAAAGATAACAGAGGTGTTTTTTGCGAAGTGCCTACCTGTAGATTTTGGCCTCTAGCTCAGCCGGCACCTAGGGAAACCTACCAAACCTGTGCATTTCTGAAAACTAGAGAACTAGGGGAATCCAATGAGGGGTGACTTGCGGGGCTCGGACCAGGTTCTGTTACCCAGAATCCTTTGCAAACCTCACAATTTGGCTAAAAAAACACATGTTCCTCACATTTCTGTGGCAGAAAGTTTTGGAATCTGAGAGGAGAGACAAATTTCCTTCCACCCAGCGTTTCCCTAAGTCTCCCGATAAAAATGATACCTCACTTGTGTGGGTAGGCCTAGCGCCCGCGACAGGAAACGCCCCAAAGCGCAACGTGGACACATCCAAATTTTTGAATGAAAACAGAGGTGTTTTTTGCGAAGTGCCTACCTGTAGATTTTGGCCTCTAGCTCAGCCGGCACCTAGGGAAACCTACCAAACCTGTGCATTTCTGAAAACTAGAGAACTAGGGGAATCCAATGAGGGGTGACTTGCGGGGCTCGGACCAGGTTCTGTTACCCAGAATCCTTTGCAAACCTCACAATTTGGCTAAAAAAACACATGTTCCTCACATTTCTGTGGCAGAAAGTTTTGGAATCTGAGAGGAGCCACGAATTTCCATCCACCCAGCGTTCCCCCAAGTCTCCCGATAAAAATGATACCTCACTTATGTGGGTAGGCCTAGCGCCCGCGACAGGAAACGCCCCAAAGCACAACGTGGGCACATCCAAATTTTTTAAAGGAAACAGAGGTGTTTTTTGCGAAGTGCCTACCAGTAGATTTTGGCCTCTAGCTCAGCCGGCACCTAGGGAAACCTGCCAAACCTGTGCATTTCTGAAAACTAGATACCTAGGGGAATCCAAGATGGGGTGACTTGCGAGGCTCGGACCAGGTTCTGTTACCCAGAATCCTTTGCAAACCTCAAAATTTGGCTAAAAAAACACATGTTCCTCACATTTCTGTGGCAGAAAGTTCTGGAATCTGAGAGGAGCTACGAATTTCCATCCACCCAGCGTTCCCCCAAGTCTCCCGATAAAAATGATACCTCACTTGTGTGGGTAGACCTAGCGCCCGCGACAGGAAACGCCCCAAAGCGCAACATGGACACATCCACATTTTTGACAGAAAACAGAGGTGTTTTTTGAGAAGTGCCTAACTGTAGATTTTGGCCTCTAGCTCAGCCGGCACTTAGGGAAGCCTATCAAACCTGTGCATTTCTGAAAACTAGAGACCTAGGGGAATCCAAGGGGGGGTGACTTGCGGGGCTTGGACCAGGTTCTGTTACCCAGAATCCTTTGCAAACCTCAAAATTTGGCAAAAAAACACATGTTCCTCACATTTCTGTGGCAGAAAGTTCTGGAATCTGACAGGAGCCACAAATTCCCTTCCACCCAGCGTTCCCCCAAGTCTCCCGATAAAAATGATACCTCACTTGTGTGGGTAGGCCTAGCGCCCGCGACAGGAAACGCCCCAAAGCGCAACATGGACACATCCACATTTTTGAAAGAAAACAGAGGTGTTTTTTGCAAAGTGCCTACCTGTAGGTTTTGGCCTCTAGCTCAGCCGGCACCTAGGGAAACCTACCAAACCTGTGCATTTCTGAAAACTAGAGACCTAGGGGAATCCAAGATGGGGTGACTTGCGAGGATCGGACCAGGTTCTGTTACCCAGAATCCTTTGCAAACCTCAAAATTCGGCTAAAAAAACACATGTTCCTCACATTTCTGTGGCAGAAAGTTCTGGAATCTGAGAGGAGCCACAAATTCCCTTCCACCCAGCGTTCCTCCAAGTCTCCCGATAAAAATAATACCTCACTTGTGTGGGTAGGCCTAGCGCCCGCGACAGGAAACGCCCCAAAGCGCAACGTGGACACATCCACATTTTTGAAAGAAAACAGAGGTGTTTTTTGCGAAGTGCCTACCTGTAGATTTTGGCCTCTAGCTCAGCCGGCACCTAGGGAAACCTACCAAACCTGTGCATTTCTGAAAACTAGAGACCTAGGGGAATCCAAGATGGGGTGACTTGCGAGGATCGGACCAGGTTCTGTTACGCAGAATCCTTTGCAAACCTCAAACTTTGGCTAAAAAACACATGTTCCTCACATTTCTGTGGCAGAAAGTTCTGGAATCTGACAGGAGCCACAAATTCACATCCACACAGCGTTCCTCCAAGTCTCCCGATAAAAATTATACCTCACTTGTGTGGGTAGGCCTAGCGCCCGCGACAGGAAACGCCCCAAAGCGCAACGTGGACACATCCAAATTTTTGAAAGAAAACAGAGGTGTTTTTTGCGAAGTGCCTACCTGTAGACTTTGGCCTCTAGCTCAGCCGGCACCTAGGGAAACCTACCAAACCTGTGCATTTCTGAAAACTAGAGACCTGGGGGAATCCAAGGAGGGGTGACTTGCAGGGGCTCGGACCAGGTTCTGTTACCCAGAATCCTTTGCAAACCTCAAAATTCGGCTAAAAAAACACATGTTCCTCACATTTCTGTGGCAGAAAGTTCTGGAATCTGAGAGGAGCCACGAATTTCCATCCACCCAGCGTTCCCCCAAGTCTCCCGATAAAAATGATACCTCACTTATGTGGGTAGGCCTAGCGCCCGCGACAGGAAACGCCCCAAAGCACAACGTGGGCACATCCAATTTTTTTTAAGGAAACAGAAGTGTTTTTTGCGAAGTGCCTACCTGTAGATTTTGGCCTCTAGCTCAGCCGGCACCTAGGGAAACCTGCCAAACCTGTGCATTTCTGAAAACTAGATACCTAGGGGAATCCAAGATGGGGTGACTTGCGAGGCTCGGACCAGGTTCTGTTACCCAGAATCCTTTGCAAACCTCAAAATTTGTCTAAAAAAACACATGTTCCTCACATTTCTGTGGCAGAAAGTTCTGGAATCTGAGAGGAGCTACGAATTTCCATCCACCCAGCGTTCCCCCAAGTCTCCCGATAAAAATGATACCTCACTTGTGTGGGTAGGCCTAGCGCCCGCGACAGGAAACGCCCCAAAGCGCAATGTGGACACATCCAAATTTTTGAAAGAAAACAGAGGTGTTTTTTGCGAAGTGCCTTCCTGTAGATTTTGGCCTCTAGCTCAGCCAGCATCTAGGGAAACCTACCAAACCTGTGCATTTCTGAAAACTAGAGACCTAGGGGAATCCAAGGAGGGGTGACTTGCGGGGCTCGCACCAGGTTCTGTTACCCAGAATCCTTTGCAAACCTCAAAATGTGGCTAAAAAAACACATGTTCCTCACATTTCTGTGGCAGAAAGTTTGGAATCTGAGAGGAGCGACAAATTTCCTTCCACCCAGCGTTTCCCTAAGTCTCCCGATAAAAATGATACCTCACTTGTGTGGGTAGGCCTAGCGCCCGCGACAGGAAACGCCCCAAAGCGCAACGTGGACACATCCAAATTTTTGAAAGAAAACAGAGGTGTTTTTTGCAAAGTGCCTACCTGTAGATTTTGGCCTCTAGCTCAGCCGGCACCTAGGGAATCCTACCAAACCTGGGCATTTCTGAAAACTAGATACCTAGGGGAATCCAAGATGGGGTGACTTGCGAGGCTCGGACCAGGTTCTGTTACCCAGAATCCTTTGCAAACCTCAAAATTTGGCTAAAAAAACACATGTTCCTCACATTTCTGTGGCAGAAAGTTCTGGAATCTGAGAGGAGCCACGAATTTCCATCCACCCAGCGTTCCCCCAAGTCTCCCGATAAAAATGATATCTCACTTGTGTGGGTAGGCCTAGCGCCTGCGACAGGAAACGCCCCAATGCGCAACATGGACACATCCAAATTTTTGAAAGAAAACAGAGGTGTTTTTTGCGAAGTGCCTAACTGTAGATTTTGGCCTCTAGCTCAGCCGGCACCAAGGGAAACCTACCAAACCTGTGCATTTCTGAAAACTAGAGACCTAGGAGAATCCAAGGAGGGGTGACTTGCAGGGCTCGGACCAGGTTCTGTTACCCAGAATCCTTTGCAAACCTCAAAATTTGGCTAAAAAAACACATGTTCCTGACATTTCTGTGGCAGAAAGTTCTGGAATCTGAGAGGAGCCACAAATTCCCTTCCACCCAGCGTTCCTCCAAGTCTCCCGATAAAAATTATACCTCACTTGTGTGGGTAGGCCTAGCGCCCGCGACAGGAAACGCCCCAAAGCGCAACGTGGACACATCCAAATTTTTGAAAGATAACAGAGGTGTTTTTTGCGAAGTGCCTACCTGTAGATTTTGGCCTCTAGCTCAGCCGGCACCTAGGGAAACCTACCAAACCTGTGCATTTCTGAAAACTAGATACCTAGGGGAATCCAAGATGGGGTGACTTGCGAGGCTCGGACCAGGTTCTGTTACCCAGAATCCTTTGCAAACCTCAAAATTTGGCTAAAAAAACACATGTTCCTCACATTTCTGTGGCAGAAAGTTCTGGAATCTGAGAGGAGCCACGAATTTCCATCCACCCAGCGTTCCCCCAAGTCTCCCGATAAAAATAATACCTCACTTGTGTGGGTAGGCCTAGCGCCCGCGACAGGAAACGCCCCAAAGCGCAACGTGGACACATCCACATTTTTGAAAGAAAACAGAGGTGTTTTTTGCGAAGTGCCTATCTGTAGATTTTGGCCTCTAGCTCAGCCGGCACCTAGGGAAACCTACCAAACCTGTGCATTTCTGAAAACTAGAGACCTAGGGGAATCCAAGATGGGGTGACTTGCGAGGCTCGGACCAGGTTCTGTTACCCAGAATCCTTTGCAAACCTCAAACTTTGGCTAAAAAACACATGTTCCTCACATTTCTGTGGCAGAAAGTTCTGGAATCTGACAGGAGCCACAAATTCACATCCACACAGCGTTCCTCCAAGTCTCCCGATAAAAATTATACCTCACTTGTGTGGGTAGGCCTAGCGCCCGCGCCAGGAAACGCCCCAAAGCGCAACGTGGACACATCCAAATTTTTGAAAGAAAACAGAGGTGTTTTTTGCGAAGTGCCTACCTGTAGATTTTGGCCTCTAGCTCAGCCAGCATCTAGGGAAACCTACCAAACCTGTGCATTTCTGAAAACTAGAGACCTAGGGGAATCCAAGGAGGGGTGACTTGCGGGGCTCGCACCAGGTTCTGTTACCCAGAATCCTTTGCAAACCTCAAAATGTGGCTAAAAAAACACATGTTCCTCACATTTCTGTGGCAGAAAGTTTGGAATCTGAGAGGAGCGACAAATTTCCTTCCACCCAGCGTTTCCCTAAGTCTCCCGATAAAAATGATACCTCACTTGTGTGGGTAGGCCTAGCGCCCGCGACAGGAAACGCCCCAAAGCGCAACGTGGACACATCCAAATTTTTGAAAGAAAACAGAGGTGTTTTTTGCAAAGTGCCTACCTGTAGATTTTGGCCTCTAGCTCAGCCGGCACCTAGGGAATCCTACCAAACCTGTGCATTTCTGAAAACTAGATACCTAGGGGAATCCAAGATGGGGTGACTTGCGAGGCTCGGACCAGGTTCTGTTACCCAGAATCCTTTGCAAACCTCAAAATTTGGCTAAAAAAACACATGTTCCTCACATTTCTGTGGCAGAAAGTTCTGGAATCTGAGAGGAGCCACGAATTTCCATCCACCCAGCGTTCCCCCAAGTCTCCCGATAAAAATGATATCTCACTTGTGTGGGTAGGCCTAGCGCCTGCGACAGGAAACGCCCCAATGCGCAACATGGACACATCCAAATTTTTGAAAGAAAACAGAGGTGTTTTTTGTGAAGTGCCTAACTGTAGATTTTGGCCTCTAGCTCAGCCGGCACCAAGGGAAACCTACCAAACCTGTGCATTTCTGAAAACTAGAGACCTAGGAGAATCCAAGGAGGGGTGACTTGCAGGGCTCGGACCAGGTTCTGTTACCCAGAATCCTTTGCAAACCTCAAAATTTGGCTAAAAAAACACATGTTCCTGACATTTCTGTGGCAGAAAGTTTTGGAATCTGAGAGGAGCCACAAATTCCCTTCCACCCAGCGTTCCTCCAAGTCTCCCGATAAAAATTATACCTCACTTGTGTGGGTAGGCCTAGCGCCCGCGACAGGAAACGCCCCAAAGCGCAACGTGGACACATCCAAATTTTTGAAAGATAACAGAGGTGTTTTTTGCGAAGTGCCTACCTGTAGATTTTGGCCTCTAGCTCAGCCGGCACCTAGGGAAACCTACCAAACCTGTGCATTTCTGAAAACTAGAGAACTAGGGGAATCCAATGAGGGGTGACTTGCGGGGCTCGGACCAGGTTCTGTTACCCAGAACCCTTTGCAAACCTCACAATTTGGCTAAAAAAACACATGTTCCTCACATTTCTGTGGCAGAAAGTTCTGGAATCTGAGAGGAGCCACGAATTTCCATCCACCCAGCGTTCCCCCAAGTCTCCCGATAAAAATGATACCTCACTTGTGTAGGTAGGCCTAGCGCCTGCGACAGGAAACGCCCCAATGCGCAACATGGACACATCCAAATTTTTGAAAGAAAACAGAGGTGTTTTTTGCGAAGTGCCTAACTGTAGATTTTGGCCTCTAGCTCAGCCGGCACCAAGGGAAACCTACCAAATCTGTGCATTTCTGAAAACTAGAGACCTAGGAGAATCCAAGGAGGGGTGACTTGCAGGGCTCGGACCAGGTTCTGTTACCCAGAATCCTTTGCAAACCTCAAAATTTGGCTAAAAAAACACATGTTCCTCTCATTTCTGTGGCAGAAAGTTCTGGAATCTGAGAGGAGCCACGAATTTCCATCCACCCAGCGTTCCCCCAAGTCTCCCGATAAAAATAATACCTCACTTGTGTGGGTAGGCCTAGCGCCCGCGACAGGAAACGCCCCAAAGCGCAACGTGGACACATCCACATTTTTGAAAGAAAACAGAGGTGTTTTTTGCGAAGTGCCTATCTGTAGATTTTGGCCTCTAGCTCAGCCGGCACCTAGGGAAACCTACCAAACCTGTGCATTTCTGAAAACTAGAGACCTAGGGGAATCCAAGATGGGGTGACTTGCGAGGCTCGGACCAGGTTCTGTTACCCAGAATCCTTTGCAAACCTCAAACTTTGGCTAAAAAACACATGTTCCTCACATTTCTGTGGTAGAAAGTTCTGGAATCTGACAGGAGCCACAAATTCACATCCACACAGCGTTCCTCCAAGTCTCCCGATAAAAATTATACCTCACTTGTGTGGGTAGGCCTAGCGCCCGCGCCAGGAAACGCCCCAAAGCGCAACGTGGACACATCCAAATTTTTGAAAGAAAACAGAGGTGTTTTTTGCGAAGTGCCTACCTGTAGATTTTGGCCTCTAGCTCAGCCGGCACCTAGGGAAACCTACCAAACCTGTGCATTTCTGAAAACTAGAGACCTAGGGGAATCCAAGGAGGGGTGACTTGCAGGGGCTCGGACCAGGTTCTGTTACCCAGAATCCTTTGCAAACCTCAAAATTTGGCTAAAAAAACACATGTTCCTCACATTTCTGTGGCAGAAAGTTCTGGAATCTGAGAGGAGGCACAAATTCCCTTCCACCCAGCGTTCCTCCAAGTCTCCCGATAAAAATTATACCTCACTTGTGTGGGTAGGCCTAGCGCCCGCGACAGGAAACGCCCCAAAGCGCAACGTGGACACATCCAAATTTTTGAAAGATAACAGAGGTGTTTTTTGCGAAGTGCCTACCTGTAGATTTTGGCCTCTAGCTCAGCCGGCACCTAGGGAAACCTATCAAACCTGTGCATTTCTGAAAACTAGAGAACTAGGGAAATCCAATGAGGGGTGACTTGCGGGGCTCGGACCAGGTTCTGTTACCCAGAATCCTTTGCAAACCTCACAATTTGGCTAAAAAAACACATGTTCCTCACATTTCTGTGGCAGAAAGTTTTGGAATCTGAGAGGAGCCACGAATTTCCATCCACCCAGCATTCCCCCAAGTCTCCCGATAAAAATGATACCTCACTTATGTGGGTAGGCCTAGCGCCCGCGACAGGAAACGCCCCAAAGCACAACGTGGGCACATCCAAATTTTTTAAAGGAAACAGAGGTGTTTTTTGCGAAGTGCCTACCTGTAGATTTTGGCCTCTAGCTCAGCCGGCACCTAGGGAAACCTGCCAAACCTGTGCATTTCTGAAAACTAGATACCTAGGGGAATCCAAGATGGGGTGACTTGCGAGGCTCGGACCAGGTTCTGTTACCCAGAATCCTTTGCAAACCTCAAAATTTGGCTAAAAAAACACATGTTCCTCACATTTCTGTGGCAGAACGTTCTGGAATCTGAGAGGAGCCACAAATTCCCTTCCACCCAGCGTTCCCCCAAGTCTCCCGATAAAAATGATACCTCACTTGTGTGGGTAGGCCTAGCGCCCGTGACAGGAAATGCCCCAAAGCGCAACGTGGACACATCCAAATTTTTGAAAGAAAACAGAGGTGTTTTTTGCGAAGTGCCTACCTGTAGATTTTGGCCTCTAGCTCAGCCGGCACCTAGGGAAACCTACCAAACCTGTGCATTTCTGAAAACTAGGGACCTAGGGGAATCCAAGGAGGGGTGACTTGCAGGGGCTCGGACCAGGTTCTGTTACCCAGAATCCTTTGCAAACCTCAAAATTCGGCTAAAAAAACACATGTTCCTCACATTTCTGTGGCAGAAAGTTCTGGAATCTGAGAGGAGCCACAAATTCCCTTCCACCCAGCGTTCCTCCAAGTCTCCCGATAAAAATGATACCTCACTTGTGTGGGTAGGCCTAGCGCCCGCGACAGGAAACGCCCCAAAGCGCAACGTGGACACATCCAAATTTTTGAAAGATAACAGAGGTGTTTTTTGCGAAGTGCCTACCTGTAGATTTTGGCCTCTAGCTCAGCCGGCACCTAGGGAAACCTACCAAACCTGTGCATTTCTGAAAACTAGAGAACTAGGGAAATCCAATGAGGGGTGACTTGCGGGGCTCGGACCAGGTTCTGTTACCCAGAATCCTTTGCAAACCTCACAATTTGGCTAAAAAAACACATGTTCCTCACATTTCTGTGGCAGAAAGTTTTGGAATCTGAGAGGAGCCACGAATTTCCATCCACCCAGCGTTCCCCCAAGTCTCCCGATAAAAATGATACCTCACTTATGTGGGTAGGCCTACCGCCCGCGACAGGAAACGCCCCAAAGCACAACGTGGGCACATCCAAATTTTGTAAAGGAAACAGAGGTGTTTCTTGCGAAGTGCCTACCTGTAGATTTTGGCCTCTAGCTCAGCCGGCACCTAGGGAAACCTACCAAACCTGTGCATTTCTGAAAACTAGAGACCTAGGGGAATCCAAGGAGGGGTGACTTGCGGGGCTCGGACCAGGTTCTGTTACCCAGAATCCTTTGCAAACCTCAAAATTTGGCTAAAAAAACACATGTTCCTCACATTTCTGTGGCAGAAAATGTTGGAATCTGAGAGGAGAGACAAATTTCCTTCCACCCAGCGTTTCCCTAAGTCTCCCGATAAAAATGATACCTCACTTGTGTGGGTAGGCCTAGCGCCCGCGACAGGAAACGCCCCAAAGCGCAACGTGGACACATCCAAATTTTTGAAAGAAAACAGAGGTGTTTTTTGCGAAGTGCCTACCTGTAGATTTTGGCCTCTAGCTCAGCCGGCACTTAGGGAAACCTATCAAACCTGTGCATTTCTGAAAACTAGAGACCTAGGGGAATCCAAGGGGGGGTGACTTGCGGGGCTTGGACCAGGTTCTGTTACCCAGAATCCTTTGCAAACCTTAAAATTTGGCTAAAAAACACATGTTCCTCACATTTCTGTGGCAGAAAGTTCTGGAATCTGACAGGAGCCACAAATTCCCTTCCACCCAGCGTTCCCCAAGTCTCCCGATAAAAATGATACCTCACTTGTGTGGGTAGGCCTAGCGCCCGCGACAGGAAATGCCCCAAAGCGCAACGTGGACACATCCAAATTTTTGAAAGAAAACAGAGGTGTTTTTTGCGAAGTGCCTACCTGTAGTTTTTGGCCTCTAGCTCAGTCGGCACCTAGGGAAACCTACCAAACCTGTGCATTTCTGAAAACTAGAGACCTAGGGGAATCCAAGGAGGGGTGACTTGCAGGGTCTCGGACCAGGTTCTGTTACCCAGAATCCTTTGCAAACCTCAAAATTTGGCGAAAAAAACACATGTTCCTCAAATTTCTGTGGCAGAAAGTTCTGGAATCTGAGAGGAGCCACGAATTTCCATCCACCCAGCGTTCCCCCAAGTCTCCCGATAAAAATGATACCTCACTTGTGTGGGTAGGCCTAGCGCCCGCGACAGGAAACGCCCCAAAGCGCAATGTGGACACATCCAAATTTTTGAAAGAAAACAGAGGTGTTTTTTGCGAAGTGCCTACCTGTAGATTTTGGCCTCTAGCTCAGCCAGCACCTAGGGAAACCTACCAAACCTGTGCATTTCTGAAAACTAGAGACCTAGGGGAATCCAAGGAGGGGTGACTTGCGGGGCCCGGACCAGGTTCTGTTACCCAGAATCCTTTGCAAACCTCAAAATTTGGCTAAAAAAACACATGTTCCTCACATTTCTGTGGCAGAAAGTTTTGGAATCTGAGAGGAGCGACAAATTTCCTTCCACCCAGCGTTTCCCTAAGTCTCCCGATAAAAATGATACCTCACTTGTGTGGGTAGGCGTAGCGCCCGCGACAGGAAACGCCCCAAAGCGCAACGTGGACACATCCACATTTTTGAAAGAAAACAGAGGTGTTTTTTGCGAAGTGCCTACCTGTAGATTTTGGCCTCTAGCTCAGCCGGCACCTAGGGAAACCTACCAAACCTGTGCATTTCTGAAAACTAGAGACCTAGGGGAATCCAAGATGGGGTGACTTGCGAGGCTCGGACCAGGTTCTGTTACCCAGAATCCTTTGCAAACCTCAAACTTTGGCTAAAAAACACATGTTCCTCACATTTCTGTGGCAGCAAGTTCTGGAATCTGACAGGATCCACAAATTCCCTTCCACCCAGCGTTCCCCCAAGTCTCCCGATAAAAATGATACCTCACTTGTGTGGGTAGGCCTAGAGCCCGCGACAGGAAATGCCCCAAAGCGCAACGTGGACACATCCAAATTTTTGAAAGAAAACAGAGGTGTTTTTTGCGAAGTGCCTACCTGTAGATTTTGGCCTCTAGCTCAGCCGGCACCTAGGGAAACCTACCAAACCTGTGCATTTCTGAAAACTAGAGACCTAGGGGAATCCAAGGAGGGGTGACTTGCAGGGGCTCGGACCAGGTTCTGTTACCCAGAAATCTTTGCAAACCTCAAAATTTGGCAAAAAAAACACATGTTCCTCAAATTTCTGTGGCAGAAAGTTCTGGAATCTGAGAGGAGCCACGAATTTCCATCCACCCAGCGTTCCCCCAAGTCTCCCGATAAAAATTATACCTCACTTGTGTGGGTAGGCCTAGCGCCCGCGACAGGAAACGCCCCAAAGCGCAATGTGGACACATCTAAATTTTTGAAAGAAAACAGAGGTGTTTCTTGCGAAGTGCCTACCTGTAGATTTTGGCCTCTAGCTCAGCCGGCACCTAGGGAAACCTACCAAACCTGTGCATTTCTGAAAACTAGAGACCTAGGGGAATCCAAGGAGGGGTGACTTGCGGGGCTCGGACCAGGTTCTGTTACCCAGAATCCTTTGCAAACCTCAAAATTTGGCTAAAAAAACACATGTTCCTCACATTTCTGTGGCAGAAAATGTTGGAATCTGAGAGGAGAGACAAATTTCCTTCCACCCAGCGTTTCCCTAAGTCTCCCGATAAAAATGATACCTCACTTGTGTGGGTAGGCCTAGCGCCCGCGACAGGAAACGCCCCAAAGCGCAACGTGGACACATCCAAATTTTTGAAAGAAAACAGAGGTGTTTTTTGCGAAGTGCCTACCTGTAGATTTTGGCCTCTAGCTCAGCCGGCACTTAGGGAAACCTATCAAACCTGTGCATTTCTGAAAACTAGAGACCTAGGGGAATCCAAGGGGGGGTGACTTGCGGGGCTTGGACCAGGTTCTGTTACCCAGAATCCTTTGCAAACCTCAAAATTTGGCTAAAAAACACATGTTCCTCACATTTCTGTGGCAGAAAGTTCTGGAATCTGACAGGAGCCACAAATTCCCTTCCACCCAGCGTTCCCCAAGTCTCCCGATAAAAATGATACCTCACTTGTGTGGGTAGGCCTAGCGCCCGCGACAGGAAATGCCCCAAAGCGCAACGTGGACACATCCAAATTTTTGAAAGAAAACAGAGGTGTTTTTTGCGAAGTGCCTACCTGTAGTTTTTGGCCTCTAGCTCAGCCGGCACCTAGGGAAACCTACCAAACCTGTGCATTTCTGAAAACTAGAGACCTAGGGGAATCCAAGGAGGGGTGACTTGCAGGGTCTCGGACCAGGTTCTGTTACCCAGAATCCTTTGCAAACCTCAAAATTTGGCGAAAAAAACACATGTTCCTCAAATTTCTGTGGCAGAAAGTTCTGGAATCTGAGAGGAGCCACGAATTTCCATCCACCCAGCGTTCCCCCAAGTCTCCCGATAAAAATGATACCTCACTTGTGTGGGTAGGCCTAGCGCCCGCGACAGGAAACGCCCCAAAGCGCAATGTGGACACATCCAAATTTTTGAAAGAAAACAGAGGTGTTTTTTGCGAAGTGCCTACCTGTAGATTTTGGCCTCTAGCTCAGCCAGCACCTAGGGAAACCTACCAAACCTGTGCATTTCTGAAAACTAGAGACCTAGGGGAATCCAAGGAGGGGTGACTTGCGGGGCCCGGACCAGGTTCTGTTACCCAGAATCCTTTGCAAACCTCAAAATTTGGCTAAAAAAACACATGTTCCTCACATTTCTGTGGCAAAAAGTTTTGGAATCTGAGAGGAGCGACAAATTTCCTTCCACCCAGCGTTTCCCTAAGTCTCCCGATAAAAATGATACCTCAATTGTGTGGGTAGGCCTAGAGCCCGCGACAGGAAAAGCCCCAAAGCGCAACATGGACACATCCAAATTTTTGAAAGAAAACAGAGGTGTTTTTTGCGAAGTGCCTAACTGTAGATTTTGGCCTCTAGGTCAGCCGGCACCTAGGGAAACCTACCAAACCTGTGCATTTCTGAAAACTAGAGACCTAGGAGAATCCAAGGAGGGGTGACTTGCAGGGCTCGGACCAGGTTCTGTTACCCAGAATCCTTTGCAAACCTCAAAATTTGGCTAAAAAAACACATGTTCCTCACATTTCTGTGGCAGAAAGTTCTGGAATCTGAGAGGAGCCACGAATTTCCATCCACCCAGCGTTCCCCCAAGTCTCCCGATAAAAATAATACCTCACTTGTGTGGGTAGGCGTAGCGCCCGCGACAGGAAACGCCCCAAAGCGCAACGTGGACACATCCACATTTTTGAAAGAAAACAGAGGTGTTTTTTGCGAAGTGCCTACCTGTAGATTTTGGCCTCTAGCTCAGCCGGCACCTAGGGAAACCTACCAAACCTGTGCATTTCTGAAAACTAGAGACCTAGGGGAATCCAAGATGGGGTGACTTGCGAGGCTCGGACCAGGTTCTGTTACCCAGAATCCTTTGCAAACCTCAAACTTTGGCTAAAAAACACATGTTCCTCACATTTCTGTGGCAGCAAGTTCTGGAATCTGACAGGATCCACAAATTCCCTTCCACCCAGCGTTCCCCCAAGTCTCCCGATAAAAATGATACCTCACTTGTGTGGGTAGGCCTAGAGCCCGCGACAGGAAATGCCCCAAAGCGCAACGTGAACACATCCAAATTTTTGAAAGAAAACAGAGGTGTTTTTTGCGAAGTGCCTACCTGTAGATTTTGGCCTCTAGCTCAGCCGGCACCTTGGGAAACCTACCAAACCTGTGAATTTCTGAAAACTAGAGACCTAGGGGAATCCAAGGAGGGGTGACTTGCAGGGGCTCGGACCAGGTTCTGTTACCCAGAAATCTTTGCAAACCTCAAAATTTGGCAAAAAAAACACATGTTCCTCAAATTTCTGTGGCAGAAAGTTCTGGAATCTGAGAGGAGCCACGAATTTCCATCCACCCAGCGTTCCCCCAAGTCTCCCGATAAAAATTATACCTCACTTGTGTGGGTAGGCCTAGCGCCCGCGACAGGAAACGCCCCAAAGCGCAATGTGGACACATCTAAATTTTTGAAAGAAAACAGAGGTGTTTCTTGCGAAGTGCCTACCTGTAGATTTTGGCCTCTAGCTCAGCCGGCACCTAGGGAAACCTACCAAACCTGTGCATTTCTGAAAACTAGAGACCTAGGGGAATCCAAGGAGGGGTGACTTGCGGGGCTCGGACCAGGTTCTGTTACCCAGAATCCTTTGCAAACCTCAAAATTTGGCTAAAAAAACACATGTTCCTCACATTTCTGTGGCAGAAAATGTTGGAATCTGAGAGGAGAGACAAATTTCCTTCCACCCAGCGTTTCCCTAAGTCTCCCGATAAAAATGATACCTCACTTGTGTGGGTAGGCCTAGCGCCCGCGACAGGAAACGCCCCAAAGCGCAACGTGGACACATCCAAATTTTTGAAAGAAAACAGAGGTGTTTTTTGCGAAGTGCCTACCTGTAGATTTTGGCCTCTAGCTCAGCCGGCACCTTGGGAAACCTACCAAACCTGTGAATTTCTGAAAACTAGAGACCTAGGGGAATCCAAGGAGGGGTGACTTGCAGGGGCTCGGACCAGGTTCTGTTACCCAGAAATCTTTGCAAACCTCAAAATTTGGCAAAAAAAACACATGTTCCTCAAATTTCTGTGGCAGAAAGTTCTGGAATCTGAGAGGAGCCACGAATTTCCATCCACCCAGCGTTCCCCCAAGTCTCCCGATAAAAATTATACCTCACTTGTGTGGGTAGGCCTAGCGCCCGCGACAGGAAACGCCCCAAAGCGCAATGTGGACACATCTAAATTTTTGAAAGAAAACAGAGGTGTTTCTTGCGAAGTGCCTACCTGTAGATTTTGGCCTCTAGCTCAGCCGGCACCTAGGGAAACCTACCAAACCTGTGCATTTCTGAAAACTAGAGACCTAGGGGAATCCAAGGAGGGGTGACTTGCGGGGCTCGGACCAGGTTCTGTTACCCAGAATCCTTTGCAAACCTCAAAATTTGGCTAAAAAAACACATGTTCCTCACATTTCTGTGGCAGAAAATGTTGGAATCTGAGAGGAGAGACAAATTTCCTTCCACCCAGCGTTTCCCTAAGTCTCCCGATAAAAATGATACCTCACTTGTGTGGGTAGGCCTAGCGCCCGCGACAGGAAACGCCCCAAAGCGCAACGTGGACACATCCAAATTTTTGAAAGAAAACAGAGGTGTTTTTTGCGAAGTGCCTACCTGTAGATTTTGGCCTCTAGCTCAGCCGGCACCTAGGGAATCCTACCAAACCTGTGCATTTCTGAAAACTAGATACCTAGGGGAATCCAAGATGGGGTGACTTGCGAGGCTAGGACCAGGTTCTGTTACCCAGAATCCTTTGCAAACCTCAAAATTTGGCTAAAAAAACACATGTTCCTCACATTTCTGTGGCAGAAAGTTCTGGAATCTGAGAGGAGCCACGAATTTCCATCCACCCAGCGTTCCCCCAAGTCTCCCGATAAAAATGATACCTCACTTGTGTGGGTAGGCCTAGCGCCCGCGACAGGAAACGCCCCAAAGCGCAACATGGACACATCCAAATTTTTGAAAGAAAACAGAGGTGTTTTTTGCGAAGTGCCTAACTGTAGATTTTGGCCTCTAGCTCAGCCGGCACCAAGGGAAACCTACCAAACCTGTGCATTTATTTCTGAAAACTAGAGACCTAGGAGAATCCAAGGAGGGGTGACTTGCAGGGCTCGGACCAGGTTCTGTTACCCAGAATCCTTTGCAAACCTCAAAATTTGGCTAAATAAACACATGTTACTCACATTTCTGTGGCAGAAAGTTCTGGAATCTGAGAGGAGCCACAAATTTCCTTCCACCCAGCGTTCCCCCAAGTCTCCCGATAAAAATAATACCTCACTTGTGTGGGTAGGCCTAGCGCCCGCGACAGGAAACGCCCCAAAGCGCAACGTGGACACATCCACATTTTTGAAAGAAAACAGAGGTGTTTTTTGCGAAGTGCCTACCTGTAGATTTTGGCCTCTAGCTCAGCCGGCACCTAGGGAAACCTACCAAACCTGTGCATTTCTGAAAACTAGAGACCTAGGGGAATCCAAGATGGGGTGACTTGCGAGGATCGGACCAGGTTCTGTTACCCAGAATCCTTTGCAAACCTCAAACTTTGGCTAAAAAACACATGTTCGTCACATTTCTGTGGCAGAAAGTTCTGGAATCTGACAGGAGCCACAAATTCACATCCACACAGCGTTCCTCCAAGTCTCCCGATAAAAATTATACCTCACTTGTGTGGGTAGGCCTAGCGCCCGCGACAGGAAACGAACCAAAGCGCAACGTGGACACATCCATATTTTTTAAAGAAAACAGAGGTGTTTTTTGCGAAGTGCCTACCTGTAGATTTTGGCCTCTAGCTCAGCCGGCACCTAGGGAAACCTACCAAACCTGTGCATTTCTGAAAACTAGAGACCTAGGGGAATCCAAGGAGGGGTGACTTGCAGGGGCTCGGACCAGGTTCTGTTACCCAGAATCCTTTGCAAACCTCAAAATTCGGCTAAAAAAACACATGTTCCTCACATTTCTGTGGCAGAAAGTTCTGGAATCTGAGAGGAGCCACAAATTCCCTTCCACCCAGCGTTCCTCCAAGTCTCCCGATAAAAATTATACCTCACTTGTGTGGGTAGGCCTAGCGCCCGCGACAGGATACGCCCCAAAGCGCAACGTGGACACATCAAAATTTTTGAAAGATAACAGAGGTGTTTTTTGCGAAGTGCCTACCTGTAGATTTTGGCCTCTAGCTCAGCCGGCACCTAGGGAAACCTACCAAACCTGTGCATTTCTGAAAACTAGAGAACTAGGGGAATCCAATGAGGGGTGACTTGCGGGGCTCGGACCAGGTTCTGTTACCCAGAATCCTTTGCAAACCTCACAATTTGGCTAAAAAAACACATGTTCCTCACATTTCTGTGGCAGAAAGTTTTGGAATCAGAGAGGAGCCACGAATTTCCATCCACCCAGCGTTCCCCCAAGTCTCCCGATAAAAATGATACCTCACTTATGTGGGTAGGCCTAGCGCCCGCGACATGAAACGCCCCAAAGCACAACGTGGGCACATCCAAATTTTTTAAAGGAAACAGAGGTGTTTTTCGCGAAGTGCCTACCTGTAGATTTTGGCCTCTAGCTCAGCCGGCACCTAGGGAAACCTGCCAAACCTGTGCATTTCTGAAAACTAGATACCTAGGGGAATCCAAGATGGGGTGACTTGCGAGGCTCGGACCAGGTTCTGTTACCCAGAATCCTTTGCAAACCTCAAAATTTGGCTAAAAAAACACATGTTCCTCACATTTCTGTGGCAGAAAGTTCTGGAATCTGAGAGGAGCTACGAATTTCCATCCACCCAGCGTTCCCCCAAGTCTCCCGATAAAAATGATACCTCACTTGTGTGGGTAGGCCTAGCGCCCGCGACAGGAAACGCCCCAAAGCGCAACATGGACACATCCAAATTTTTGAAAGAAAACAGAGGTGTTTTTTGCGAAGTGCCTAACTGTAGATTTTGGCCTCTAGCTCAGCCGGCACCTAGGGAAACCTACCAAACCTGTGCATTTCTGAAAACTAGAGACCTAGGGTAATCCAAGGAGGGGTGACTTGCAGGGCTCGGACTAGGTTCTGTTACCCAGAATCCTTAGCAAACCTCAAAATTTGGCTAAAAAAACACATGTTACTCACATTTCTGTGGCAGAAAGTTCTGGAATCTGAGAGGAGCCACAAATTTCCTTCCACCCAGCGTTCCCCCAAGTCTCCCGATAAAAATAATACCTCACTTGTGTGGGTAGGCCTAGCGCCCGCGACAGGAAACGCCCCAAAGCGCAACGTGGACACATCCAAATTTTTGAAAGAAAACAGAGGTGTTTTTTGCGAAGTGCCTACCTGTAGATTTTGGCCTCTATCTCAGCCGGCACCTAGGGAAACATACCAAACCTGTGCATTTCTGAAAACTAGAGACCTAGGGGAATCCAAGATGGGGTGACTTGCGAGGCTCGGACCAGGTTCTGTTACCCAGAATCCTTTGCAAACCTCAAACTTTGGCTAAAAAACACATGTTACTCACATTTCTGTGGCAGACAGTTCTGGAATCTGACAGGAGCCACAAATTTCCTTCCACCCAGCGTTCCCCCAAGTCTCCCGATAAAAATAATACCTCACTTGTGTGGGTAGGCCTAGCGCCCGCGACAGGAAACGCCCCAAAGCGCAACGTGGACACATCCAAATTTTTGAAAGAAAACAGAGGTGTTTTTTGCGAAGTGCCTACCTGTAGATTTTGGCCTCTAGCTCAGCCGGCACCTAGGGAAACCTACCAAACCTGTGCATTTCTGAAAACTAGAGACCTAGGGGAATCCAAGGAGGGGTGACTTGCGGGGCTCGGAGAAGGTTCTGTTACCCAGAATCCTTTGCAAACCTCAAAATTTGGCTAAAAAAACACATGTTCCTCACATTTCTGTGGCAGAAAGTTTTGGAATCTGAGAGGAGCGACAAATTTCCTTCCACCCAGCGTTTCCCTAAGTCTCCCGATAAAAATGATACCTCACTTGTGTGGGTAAGCGTAGCGCCCGCGACAGGAAACGCCCCAAAGCGCAACATGGACACATCCAAATTTTTGAAAGAAAACAGAGGTGTTTTTTGCGAAGTGCCTAACTGTAGATTTTGGCCTCTAGCTCAGCCGACACCAATGGAAACCTACCAAACCTGTGCATTTCTGAAAACTAGAGACCTAGGGGAATCCAAGGAGGGGTGACTTGCAGGGCTCGGACCAGGTTCTGTTACCCAGAATCCTTTGCAAACCTCAAAATGTGGTTAAAAAAACACATGTTACTCACATTTCTGTGGCAGAAAGTTCTGGAATCTGAGAGGAGCCACAAATTCCCTTCCACCCAGCGTTCCTCCAAGTCTCCCGATAAAAATTATACCTCACTTGTGTGGGTAGGCCTAGCGCCCGCGACAGGAAACGCCCCAAAGCGCAACGTGGACACATCCAAATTTTTGAAAGATAACAGAGGTGTTTTTTGCGAAGTGCCTACCTGTAGATTTTGGCCTCTAGCTCAGCCGGCACCTAGGGAAACCTACCAAACCTGTGCATTTCTGAAAACTAGAGAACTAAGGGAATCCAAGGAGGGGTGACTTGCGGGGCTCCGACCAGGTTCTGTTACCCAGAATCGTTTGCAAACCTCAAAATTTGGCTAAAAAACATATGTTCCTCACATTTCTGTGGCAGGAAGTTCTAGAATCTGAGAGGAGTCACGAATTTCCATCCACCCAGCGTTCCCCCAAGACTGACGATAAAAATGATTCCTCACTTGTGTGGGTAGGCCTAGCGCCCGCGACAGGAAACGCCCCAAAGCACAACGTGGACACATCCAAATTTTTGAAAGAAAACAGAGGTGTTTTTTGCGAAGTGCCTACCTGTAGATTTTGGCCTCTAGCTCAGCCGGCACCAAGGGAAACCTACCAAACCTGTGCATTTCTGAAAACTAGAGACCTAGGAGAATCCAAGGAGGGGTGACTTGCAGGGCTCGGATCAGGTTCTGTTACCCAGAATCCTTTGCAAACCTCAAAATTTGGCTAAATAAACACATGTTACTCACATTTCTGTGGCAGAAAGTTCTGGAATCTGAGAGGAGCCACAAATTTCCTTCCACCCAGCGTTCCCCCAAGTCTCCCGATAAAAATAATACCTCACTTGTGTGGGTAGGCCTAGCGCCCGCGACAGGAAACGCCCCAAAGCGCAACGTGGACACATCCACATTTTTGAAAGAAAACAGAGGTGTTTTTTGCGAAGTGCCTACCTGTAGATTTTGGCCTCTAGCTCAGCCGGCACCTAGGGAAACCTACCAAACCTGTGCATTTCTGAAAACTAGAGACCTAGGGGAATCCAAGATGGGGTGACTTGCGAGGATCGGACCAGGTTCTGTTACCCAGAATCCTTTGCAAACCTCAAACTTTGGCTAAAAAACACATGTTCCTCACATTTCTGTGGCAGAAAGTTCTGGAATCTGACAGGAGCCACAAATTCACATCCACACAGCGTTCCTCCAAGTCTCCCGATAAAAATTATACCTCACTTGTGTGGGTAGTCCTAGCGCCCGCGACAGGAAACGCCCCAAAGCGCAACGTGGACACATCCAAATTTTTTAAAGAAAACAGAGGTGTTTTTTGCGAAGTGCCTACCTGTAGATTTTGGCCTCTAGCTCAGCCGGCACCTAGGGAAACCTACCAAACCTGTGCATTTCTGAAAACTGGAGACCTAGGGGAATCCAAGGAGGGGTGACTTGCAGGGGCTCGGACCAGGTTCTGTTACCCAGAATCCTTGGCAAACCTCACAATTTGGCTAAAAAAACACATGTTCCTCACATTTCTGTGGCAGAAAGTGTTGGAATCAGAGAGGAGCCACGAATTTCCATCCACCCAGCGTTCCCCCAAGTCTCCCGATAAAAATGATACCTCACTTATGTGGGTAGGCCTAGCGCCCGCGACAGGAAACGCCCCAAAGCACAACGTGGGCACATCCAAATTTTTTAAAGGAAACAGAGGTGTTTTTTGCGAAGTGCCTACCTGTAGATTTTGGCCTCTAGCTCAGCCGGCACCTAGGGAAACCTACCAAACCTGTGCATTTCTGAAAACTAGAGACCTAGGGTAATCCAAGGAGGGGTGACTTGCAGGGCTCGGACTAGGTTCTGTTACCCAGAATCCTTAGCAAACCTCAAAATTTGGCTAAAAAAACACGTTACTCACATTTCTGTGGCAGAAAGTTCTGGAATCTGAGAGGAGCCACAAATTTCCTTCCACCCAGCGTTCCCCCAAGTCTCCCGATAAAAATAATACCTCACTTGTGTGGGTAGGCCTAGGGCCCGTGACAGGAAACGCCCCAAAGCGCAACGTGGACACATCCAAATTTTTGAAAGAAAACAGAGGTGTTTTTTGCGAAGTGCCTACCTGTAGATTTTGGCCTCTAGCTCAGCCGGCACCTAGGGAAACATACCAAACCTGTGCATTTCTGAAAACTAGAGACCTAGGGGAATCCAAGATGGGGTGACTTGCGAGGCTCGGACCAGGTTCTGTTACCCAGAATCCTTTGCAAACCTCAAACTTTGGCTAAAAAACACATGTTACTCACATTTCTGTGGCAGACAGTTCTGGAATCTGAGAGGAGCGACAAATTTCCTTCCACCCAGCGTTTCCCTAAGTCTCCCGATAAAAATGATACCTCACTTGTGTGGGTAGGCGTAGCGCCCGCGACAGGAAACGCCCCAAAGCGCAACATGGACACATCCACATTTTTGAAAGAAAACAGAGGTGTTTTTTGCGAAGTGCCTAACTGTAGATTTTGGCCTCTAGCTCAGCCGACACCAATGGAAACCTACCAAACCTGTGCATTTCTGAAAAGTAGAGACCTAGGGGAATCCAAGGAGGGGTGACTTGCAGGGCTCGGACCAGGTTCTGTTACCCAGAATCCTTTGCAAACCTCAAAATTCGGCTAAAAAAACACATGTTCCTAACGTTTCTGTGGCAGAAAGTTCTGGAATCTGAGAGGAGCCACTAATTCCCTTCCACCCAGCGTTCCTCCAAGTCTCCCGATAAAAATTATACCTCACTTGTGTGGGTAGGCCTAGCGCCCGCGACAGGAAACGCCCCAAAGCACAACGTGGGCACATCCAAATTTTTGAAAGGAAACAGAGGTGTTTTTTGCGAAGTGCCTACCTGTAGATTTTGGCCTCTAGCTCAGCCGGCACCTAGGGAAACCTACCAAACCTGTGCATTTCTGAAAACTAGAGACCTAGGGTAATCCAAGGAGGGGTGACTTGCAGGGCTCGGACTAGGTTCTGTTACCCAGAATCCTTAGCAAACCTCAAAATTTGGCTAAAAAAACACATGTTACTCACATTTCTGTGGCAGAAAGTTCTGGAATCTGAGAGGAGCCACAAATTTCCTTCCACCCAGCGTTCCCCCAAGTCTCCCGATAAAAATAATACCTCACTTGTGTGGGTAGGCCTAGCGCCCGCGACAGGAAACGCCCCAAAGCGCAACGTGGACACATCCAAATTTTTGAAAGAAAACAGAGGTGTTTTTTGCGAAGTGCCTACCTGTAGATTTTGGCCTCTAGCTCAGCCGGCACCTAGGGAAACATACCAAACCTGTGCATTTCTGAAAACTAGAGACCTAGGGGAATCCAAGATGGGGTGACTTGCGAGGCTCGGACCAGGTTCTGTTACCCAGAATCCTTTGCAAACCTCAAACTTTGGCTAAAAAACACATGTTACTCACATTTCTGTGGCAGACAGTTCTGGAATCTGAGAGGAGCGACAAATTTCCTTCCAACCAGCGTTTCCCTAAGTCTCCCGATAAAAATGATACCTCACTTGTGTGGGTAGGCGTAGCGCCCGCGACAGGAAACGCCCCAAAGCGCAACATGGACACATCCACATTTTTGAAAGAAAACAGAGGTGTTTTTTGCGAAGTGCCTAACTGTAGATTTTGGCCTCTAGCTCAGCCGACACCAATGGAAACCTACCAAACCTGTGCATTTCTGAAAACTAGAGACCTAGGGGAATCCAAGGAGGGGTGACTTGCAGGGCTCGGACCAGGTTCTGTTACCCAGAATCCTTTGCAAACCTCAAAATTCGGCTAAAAAAACACATGTTCCTCACATTTCTGTGGCAGAAAGTTCTGGAATCTGAGAGGAGCCACAAATTCCCTTCCACCCAGCGTTCCTCCAAGTCTCCCGATAAAAATTATACCTCACTTGTGTGGGTAGGCCTAGCGCCCGCGACAGGAAACGCCCCAAAGCGCAACGTGGACACATCAAAATTTTTGAAAGATAACAGAGGTGTTTTTTGCGAAGTGCCTACCTGTAGATTTTGGCCTCTAGCTCAGCCGGCACCTAGGGAAACCTACCAAACCTGTGCATTTCTGAAAACTAGAGAACTAGGGGAATCCAATGAGGGGTGACTTGCGGGGCTCGGACCAGGTTCTGTTACGCAGAATCCTTTGCAAACCTCACAATTTGGCTAAAAAAACACATGTTCCTCACATTTCTGTGGCAGAAAGTGTTGGAATCAGAGAGGAGCCACGAATTTCCATCCACCCAGCGTTCCCCCAAGTCTCCCGATAAAAATGATACCACACTTATGTGGGTAGGCCTAGCGCCCGCGACAGGAAACGCCCCAAAGCACAACGTGGGCACATCCAAATTTTTGAAAGGAAACAGAGGTGTTTTTTGCGAAGTGCCTACCTGTAGATTTTGGCCTCTAGCTCAGCCGGCACCTAGGGAAACCTACCAAACCTGTGCATTTCTGAAAACTAGAGACCTAGGGGAATCCAAGGAGGGGTGACTTGCAGGGTCTCGGACCAGGTTCTGTTACCCAGAATCCTTTGCAAACCTCAAAATTTGGCGAAAAAAACACATGTTCCTCAAATTTCTGTGGCAGAAAGTTCTGGAATCTGAGAGGAGCCACAAATTTCCTTCCACCCAGCGTTCCCCCAAGTCTCCCGATAAAAATAATACCTCACTTGTGTGGGTAGGCCTAGCGCCCGCGACAGGAAACGCCCCAAAGCGCAACGTGGACACATCCAAATTTTTGAAAGAAAACAGAGGTGTTTTTTGCGAAGTGCCTACCTGTAGATTTTGGCCTCTAGCTCAGCCGGCACCTAGGGAAACCTACCAAACCTGTGCATTTCTGAAAACTAGAGACCTAGGGGAATCCAAGGAGGGGTGACTTGCGGGGCTCGGACTAGGTTCTGTTACCCAGAATCCTTAGCAAACCTCAAAAATTGGCCAAAAAAAACACATGTTACTCACATTTCTGTGGCAGAAAGTTCTGGATTCTGAGAGGAGCCACAAATTTCTTTCCACCCAGCGTTCCCCCAAGTCTCCCGATAAAAATAATACCTCACCTGTGTGGGTAGGCCTAGCGCCCGCGACAGGAAACGCCCCAAAGCGCAACGTGGACACATCCAAATTTTTGAAAGAAAACAGAGGTGTTTTTTGCGAAGTGCCTACCTGTAGATTTTGGCATCTATCTCAGCCGGCACCTAGGGAAACATACCAAACCTGTGCATTTCTGAAAACTAGAGACCTAGGGGAATCCAAGATGGGGTGACTTGCGAGGCTCGGACCAGGTTCTGTTACCCAGAATCCTTTGCAAACCTCAAACTTTGGCTAAAAAACACATGTTACTCACATTTCTGTGGCAGACAGTTCTGGAATCTGAGAGGAGCCACAAATTTCCTTCCACCCAGCGTTCCCCCAAGTCTCCCGATAAAAATAATACCTCACTTGTGTGGGTAGGCCTAGCGCCCGCGACAGGAAACGCCCCAAAGCGCAACGTGGACACATCCAAATTTTTGAAAGAAAACAGAGGTGTTTTTTGCGAAGTGCCTACCTGTAGATTTTGGCCTCTAGCTCAGCCGGCACCTAGGGAAACCTACCAAACCTGTGCATTTCTGAAAACTAGAGACCTAGGGGAATCCAAGGAGGGGTGACTTACGGGGCTCGGACCAGGTTCTGTTACCCGGAATCCTTTGCAAACCTCAAAATTTGGCTAAAAAAACACATGTTCCTCAAATTTCTGTGGCAAAAAGTTCTGGAATCTGAGAGGAGCCACTAATTTCCATCCACCCAGCGTTCCCCCAAGTCTCCCGATAAAAATGATACCTCACTTGTGTGGGTAGGCCTAGCGCCCGCGACAGGAAACGCCCCAAAGCGCAATGTGGACACATCCAAATTTTTGAAAGAAAACAGAGGTGTTTTTTGCGAAGTGCCTACCTGTAGATTTTGGCCTCTATCTCAGCCGGCACCTAGGGAAACCTACCAAACCTGTGCATTTCTGAAAACTAGAGACCTAGGGGAATCCAAGGAGGGGTGACTTGCGGGGCTCGGAGCAGGTTCTGTTACCCAGAATCCTTTGCAAACCTCAAAATTTGGCTAAAAAAACACATGTTCCTCACATTTCTGTGGCAGAAAGTTTTGGAATCTGAGAGGAGCGACAAATTTCCTTCCACCCAGCGTTTCCCTAAGTCTCCCGATAAAAATGATACCTCACTTGTGTGGGTAGGCGTAGCGCCCGCGACAGGAAACGCCCCAAAGCGCAACATGGACACATCCAAATTTTTGAAAGAAAACAGAGGTGTTTTTTGCGAAGTGCCTAACTGTAGATTTTGGCCTCTAGCTCAGCCGACACCAATGGAAACCTACCAAACCAGTGCATTTCTGAAAACTAGAGACCTAGGGGAATCCAAGGAGGGGTGACTTGCAGGGCTCGGACCAGGTTCTGTTACCCAGAATCCTTTGCAAACCTCAAAATGTGGCTAAAAAAACACATGTTACTCACATTTCTGTGGCAGAAAGTTCTGGAATCTGAGAGGAGCCACAAATTCCCTTCCACCCAGCGTTCCTCCAAGTCTCCCGATAAAAATTATACCTCACTTGTGTGGGTAGGCCTAGCGCCCGCGACAGGAAACGCCCCAAAGCGCAACGTGGACAGATCCAAATTTTTGAAAGATAACAGAGGTGTTTTTTGCGAAGTGCCTACCTGTAGATTTTGGCCTCTAGCTCAGCCGGCACCTAGGGAAACCTACCAAACCTGTGCATTTCTGAAAACTAGAGAACTAAGGGAATCCAAGGAGGGGTGACTTGCGGGGCTCCGACCAGGTTCTGTTACCCAGAATCGTTTGCAAACCTCAAAATTTGGCTAAAAAACACATGTTCCTCACATTTCTGTGGCAGGAAGTTCTAGAATCTGAGAGGAGTCACGAATTTCCATCCACCCAGCGTTCCCCCAAGACTGACGATAAAAATGATTCCTCACTTGTGTGGGTAGGCCTAGCGCCCGCGACAGGAAACGCCCCAAAGCACAACGTGGACACATCCAAATTTTTGAAAGAAAACAGAGGTGTTTTTTGCGAAGTGCCTACCTGTAGATTTTGGCCTCTAGCTCAGCCGGCACCTAGGGAAACCTACCAAACCTGTGCATTTCTGAAAACTAGAGACCTAGGGGAATCCAAGATGGGGTGACTTGCGAGGCTCGGACCAGGTTCTGTTACCCAGAATCCTTTGCAAACCTCAAACTTTGGCTAAAAAACACATGTTCCTCACATTTCTGTGGCAGCAAGTTCTGGAATCTGACAGGATCCACAAATTCCCTTCCACCCAGCGTTCCCCCAAGTCTCCCGATAAAAATGATACCTCACTTGTGTGGGTAGGCCTAGAGCCCGCGACAGGAAATGCCCCAAAGCGCAACGTGGACACATCCAAATTTTTGAAAGAAAACAGAGGTGTTTTTTGCGAAGTGCCTACCTGTAGATTTTGGCCTCTAGCTCAGCCGGCACCTAGGGAAACCTACCAAACCTGTGCATTTCTGAAAACTAGAGACCTAGGGGAATCCAAGGAGGGGTGACTTGCAGGGGCTCGGACCAGGTTCTGTTACCCAGAAATCTTTGCAAACCTCAAAATTTGGCAAAAAAAACACATGTTCCTCAAATTTCTGTGGCAGAAAGTTCTGGAATCTGAGAGGAGCCACGAATTTCCATCCACCCAGCGTTCCCCCAAGTCTCCAGATAAAAATTATACCTCACTTGTGTGGGTAGGCCTAGCGCCCGCGACAGGAAACGCCCCAAAGCGCAATGTGGACACATCTAAATTTTTGAAAGAAAACAGAGGTGTTTCTTGCGAAGTGCCTACCTGTAGATTTTGGCCTCTAGCTCAGCCGGCACCTAGGGAAACCTACCAAACCTGTGCATTTCTGAAAACTAGAGACCTAGGGGAATCCAAGGAGGGGTGACTTGCGGGGCTTGGACCAGGTTCTGTTACCCAGAATCCTTTGCAAACCTCAAAATTTGGCTAAAAAAACACATGTTCCTCACATTTCTGTGGCAGAAAATGTTGGAATCTGAGAGGAGAGACAAATTTCCTTCCACCCAGCGTTTCCCTAAGTCTCCCGATAAAAATGATACCTCACTTGTGTGGGTAGGCCTAGCGCCCGCGACAGGAAACGCCCCAAAGCGCAACGTGGACACATCCAAATTTTTGAAAGAAAACAGAGGTGTTTTTTGCGAAGTGCCTACCTGTAGATTTTGGCCTCTAGCTCAGCCGGCACTTAGGGAAACCTATCAAACCTGTGCATTTCTGAAAACTAGAGACCTAGGGGAATCCAAGGGGGGGTGACTTGCGGGGCTTGGACCAGGTTCTGTTACCCAGAATCCTTTGCAAACCTCAAAATTTGGCTAAAAAACACATGTTCCTCACATTTCTGTGGCAGAAAGTTCTGGAATCTGACAGGAGCCACAAATTCCCTTCCACCCAGCGTTCCCCAAGTCTCCCGATAAAAATGATACCTCACTTGTGTGGGTAGGCCTAGCGCCCGCGACAGGAAATGCCCCAAAGCGCAACGTGGACTCATCCAAATTTTTGAAAGAAAACAGAGGTGTTTTTTGCGAAGTGCCTACCTGTAGTTTTTGGCCTCTAGCTCAGCCGGCACCTAGGGAAACCTACCAAACCTGTGCATTTCTGAAAACTAGAGACCTAGGGGAATCCAAGGAGGGGTGACTTGCAGGGTCTCGGACCAGGTTCTGTTACCCAGAATCCTTTGCAAACCTCAAAATTTGGCGAAAAAAACACATGTTCCTCAAATTTCTGTGGCAGAAAGTTCTGGAATCTGAGAGGAGCCACGAATTTCCATCCACCCAGCGTTCCCCCAAGTCTCCCGATAAAAATGATACCTCACTTGTGTGGGTAGGCCTAGCGCCCGCGACAGGAAACGCCCCAAAGCGCAATGTGGACACATCCAAATTTTTGAAAGAAAACAGAGGTGTTTTTTGCGAAGTGCCTACCTGTAGATTTTGGCCTCTAGCTCAGCCAGCACCTAGGGAAACCTACCAAACCTGTGCATTTCTGAAAACTAGAGACCTAGGGGAATCCAAGGAGGGGTGACTTGCGGGGCCCGGACCAGGTTCTGTTACCCAGAATCCTTTGCAAACCTCAAAATTTGGCTAAAAAAACACATGTTCCTCACATTTCTGTGGCAGAAAGTTTTGGAATCTGAGAGGAGCGACAAATTTCCTTCCACCCAGCGTTTCCCTAAGTCTCCCGATAAAAATGATACCTCACTTGTGTGGGTAGGCCTAGAGCCCGCGACAGGAAACGCCCCAAAGCGCAACATGGACACATCCAAATTTTTGAAAGAAAACAGAGGTGTTTTTTGCGAAGTGCCTAACTGTAGATTTTGGCCTCTAGGTCAGCCGGCACCTAGGGAAACATACCAAACCTGTGCATTTCTGAAAACTAGAGACCTAGGAGAATCCAAGGAGGGGTGACTTGCAGGGCTCGGACCAGGTTCTGTTACCCAGAATCCTTTGCAAACCTCAAAATTTGGCTAAAAAAACACATGTTCCTCACATTTCTGTGGCAGAAAGTTCTGGAATCTGAGAGGAGCCACGAATTTCCATCCACCCAGCGTTCCCCCAAGTCTCCCGATAAAAATAATACCTCACTTGTGTGGGTAGGCGTAGCGCCCGCGACAGGAAACGCCCCAAAGCGCAACGTGGACACATCCACATTTTTGAAAGAAAACAGAGGTGTTTTTTGCGAAGTGCCTACCTGTAGATTTTGGCCTCTAGCTCAGCCGGCACCTAGGGAAACCTACCAAACCTGTGCATTTCTGAAAACTAGAGACCTAGGGGAATCCAAGATGGGGTGACTTGCGAGGCTCGGACCAGGTTCTGTTACCCAGAATCCTTTGCAAACCTCAAACTTTGGCTAAAAAACACATGTTCCTCACATTTCTGTGGCAGCAAGTTCTGGAATCTGACAGGATCCACAAATTCCCTTCCACCCAGCGTTCCCCCAAGTCTCCCGATAAAAATGATACCTCACTTGTGTGGGTAGGCCTAGAGCCCGCGACAGGAAATGCCCCAAAGCGCAACGTGGACACATCCAAATTTTTGAAAGAAAACAGAGGTGTTTTTTGCGAAGTGCCTACCTGTAGATTTTGGCCTCTAGCTCAGCCGGCACCTTGGGAAACCTACCAAACCTGTGAATTTCTGAAAACTAGAGACCTAGGGGAATCCAAGGAGGGGTGACTTGCAGGGGCTCGGACCAGGTTCTGTTACCCAGAAATCTTTGCAAACCTCAAAATTTGGCAAAAAAAACACATGTTCCTCAAATTTCTGTGGCAGAAAGTTTTGGAATCTGAGAGGAGCCACGAATTTCCATCCACCCAGCGTTCCCCCAAGTCTCCCGATAAAAATTATACCTCACTTGTGTGGGTAGGCCTAGCGCCCGCGACAGGAAACGCCCCAAAGCGCAATGTGGACACATCTAAATTTTTGAAAGAAAACAGAGGTGTTTCTTGCGAAGTGCCTACCTGTAGATTTTGGCCTCTAGCTCAGCCGGCACCTAGGGAAACCTACCAAACCTGTGCATTTCTGAAAACTAGAGACCTAGGGGAATCCAAGGAGGGGTGACTTGCGGGGCTCGGACCAGGTTCTGTTACCCAGAATCCTTTGCAAACCTCAAAATTTGGCTAAAAAAACACATGTTCCTCACATTTCTGTGGCAGAAAATGTTGGAATCTGAGAGGAGAGACAAATTTCCTTCCACCCAGCGTTTCCCTAAGTCTCCCGATAAAAATGATACCTCACTTGTGTGGGTAGGCCTAGCGCCCGCGACAGGAAACGCCCCAAAGCGCAACGTGGACACATCCAAATTTTTGAAAGAAAACAGAGGTGTTTTTTGCGAAGTGCCTACCTGTAGATTTTGGCCTCTAGCTCAGCCGGCACCTAGGGAATCCTACCAAACCTGTGCATTTCTGAAAACTAGATACCTAGGGGAATCCAAGATGGGGTGACTTGCGAGGCTAGGACCAGGTTCTGTTACCCAGAATCCTTTGCAAACCTCAAAATTTGGCTAAAAAAACACATGTTCCTCACATTTCTGTGGCAGAAAGTTCTGGAATCTGAGAGGAGCCACGAATTTCCATCCACCCAGCGTTCCCCCAAGTCTCCCGATAAAAATGATACCTCACTTGTGTGGGTAGGCCTAGCGCCCGCGACAGGAAACGCCCCAAAGCGCAACATGGACACATCCAAATTTTTGAAAGAAAACAGAGGTGTTTTTTGCGAAGTGCCTAACTGTAGATTTTGGCCTCTAGCTCAGCCGGCACCAAGGGAAACCTACCAAACCTGTGCATTTATTTCTGAAAACTAGAGACCTAGGAGAATCCAAGGAGGGGTGACTTGCAGGGCTCGGACCAGGTTCTGTTACCCAGAATCCTTTGCAAACCTCAGAATTTGGCTAAATAAACACATGTTACTCACATTTCTGTGGCAGAAAGTTCTGGAATCTGAGAGGAGCCACAAATTTCCTTCCACCCAGCGTTCCCCCAAGTCTCCCGATAAAAATAATACCTCACTTGTGTGGGTAGGCCTAGGGCCTGCGACAGGAAACGCCCCAAAGCCCAACGTGGACACATCCACATTTTTGAAAGAAAACAGAGGTGTTTTTTGCGAAGTGCCTACCTGTAGATTTTGGCCTCTAGCTCAGCCGGCACCTAGGGAAACCTACCAAACCTGTGCATTTCTGAAAACTAGAGACCTAGGGGAATCCAAGATGGGGTGACTTGCGAGGATCGGACCAGGTTCTGTTACCCAGAATCCTTTGCAAACCTCAAACTTTGGCTAAAAAACACATGTTCGTCACATTTCTGTGGCAGAAAGTTCTGGAATCTGACAGGAGCCACAAATTCACATCCACACAGCGTTCCTCCAAGTCTCCCGATAAAAATTATACCTCACTTGTGTGGGTAGGCCTAGCGCCCGCGACAGGAAACGAACCAAAGCGCAACGTGGACACATCCATATTTTTTAAAGAAAACAGAGGTGTTTTTTGCGAAGTGCCTACCTGTAGATTTTGGCCTCTAGCTCAGCCGGCACCTAGGGAAACCTACCAAACCTGTGCATTTCTGAAAACTAGAGACCTAGGGGAATCCAAGGAGGGGTGACTTGCAGGGGCTCGGACCAGGTTCTGTTACCCAGAATCCTTTGCAAACCTCAAAATTCGGCTAAAAAAACACATGTTCCTCACATTTCTGTGGCAGAAAGTTCTGGAATCTGAGAGGAGCCACAAATTCCCTTCCACCCAGCGTTCCTCCAAGTCTCCCGATAAAAATTATACCTCACTTGTGTGGGTAGGCCTAGCGCCCGCGACAGGATATGCCCCAAAGCGCAACGTGGACACATCAAAATTTTTGAAAGATAACAGAGGTGTTTTTTGCGAAGTGCCTACCTGTAGATTTTGGCCTCTAGCTCAGCCGGCACCTAGGGAAACCTACCAAACCTGTGCATTTCTGAAAACTAGAGAACTAGGGGAATCCAATGAGGGGTGACTTGCGGGGCTCGGACCAGGTTCTGTTACCCAGAATCCTTTGCAAACCTCAAAATTTGGCTAAAAAAACACATGTTCCTCACATTTCTGTGGCAGAAAGTTCTGGAATCTGAGAGGAGCTACGAATTTCCATCCACCCAGCGTTCCCCCAAGTCTCCCGATAAAAATGATACCTCACTTGTGTGGGTAGGCCTAGCGCCCGCAACAGGAAACGCCCCAAAGCGCAACATGGACACATCCAAATTTTTGAAAGAAAACAGAGGTGTTTTTTGCGAAGTGCCTAACTGTAGATTTTGGCCTCTAGCTCAGCCGGCACCTAGGGAAACCTACCAAACCTGTGCATTTCTGAAAACTAGAGACCTAGGGTAATCCAAGGAGGGGTGACTTGCAGGGCTCGGACTAGGTTCTGTTACCCAGAATCCTTAGCAAACCTCAAAATTTGGCTAAAAAAACACATGTTACTCACATTTCTGTGGCAGAAAGTTCTGGAATCTGAGAGGAGCCACAAATTTCCTTCCACCCAGCGTTCCCCCAAGTCTCCCGATAAAAATAATACCTCACTTGTGTGGGTAGGCCTAGCGCCCGCGACAGGAAACGCCCCAAAGCGCAACGTGGACACATCCAAATTTTTGAAAGAAAACAGAGGTGTTTTTTGCGAAGTGCCTACCTGTAGATTTTGGCCTCTATCTCAGCCGGCACCTAGGGAAACATACCAAACCTGTGCATTTCTGAAAACTAGAGACCTAGGGGAATCCAAGATGGGGTGACTTGCGAGGCTCGGACCAGGTTCTGTTACCCAGAATCCTTTGCAAACCTCAAACTTTGGCTAAAAAACACATGTTACTCACATTTCTGTGGCAGAAAGTTCTGGAATCTGAGAGGAGCCACAAATTTCTTTCCACCCAGCGTTCCCCCAAGTCTCCCGATAAAAATAATACCTCACTTGTGTGGGTAGGCCTAGCGCCCGCGACAGGAAACGCCCCAAAGCGCAACGTGGACACATCCAAATTTTTGAAAGAAAACAGAGGTGTTTTTTGCGAAGTGCCTACCTGTAGATTTTGGCCTCTATCTCAGCCGGCACCTAGGGAAACATACCAAACCTGTGCATTTCTGAAAACTAGAGACCTAGGGGAATCCAAGATGGGGTGACTTGCGAGGCTCGGAACAGGTTCTGTTACCCAGAATCCTTTGCAAACCTCAAACTTTGGCTAAAAAACACATGTTACTCACATTTCTGTGGCAGACAGTTCTGGAATCTGAGAGGAGCCACAAATTTCCTTCCACCCAGCGTTCCCCCAAGTCTCCCGATAAAAATAATACCTCACTTGTGTGGGTAGGCCTAGCGCCCGCGACAGGAAACGCCCCAAAGCGCAACGTGGACACATCCAAATTTTTGAAAGAAAACAGAGGTGTTTTTTGCGAAGTGCCTACCTGTAGATTTTGGCCTCTAGCTCAGCCGGCACCTAGGGAAACCTACCAAACCTGTGCATTTCTGAAAACTAGAGACCTAGGGGAATCCAAGGAGGGGTGACTTGCGGGGCTCGGAGCAGGTTCTGTTACCCAGAATCCTTTGCAAACCTCAAAATTTGGCTAAAAAAACACATGTTCCTCACATTTCTGTGGCAGAAAGTTTTGGAATCTGAGAGGAGCGACAAATTTCCTTCCACCCAGCGTTTCCCTAAGTCTCCCGATAAAAATGATACCTCACTTGTGTGGGTAGGCGTAGCGCCCGCGACAGGAAACGCCCCAAAGCGCAACATGGACACATCCAAATTTTTGAAAGAAAACAGAGGTGTTTTTTGCGAAGTGCCTAACTGTAGATTTTGGCCTCTAGCTCAGCCGACACTAATGGAAACCTACCAAACCTGTGCATTTCTGAAAACTAGAGACCTAGGGGAATCCAAGGAGGGGTGACTTGCAGGGCTCGGACCAGGTTCTGTTACCCAGAATCCTTTGCAAACCTCAAAATGTGGTTAAAAAAACACATGTTACTCACATTTCTGTGGCAGAAAGTTCTGGAATCTGAGAGGAGCCACAAATTCCCTTCCACCCAGCGTTCCTCCAAGTCTCCCGATAAAAATGATACCTCACTTGTGTGGGTAGGCCTAGCGCCCGCGACAGGAAACGCCCCAAAGCGCAACGTGGACACATCCAAATTTTTGAAAGATAACAGAGGTGTTTTTTGCGAAGTGCCTACCTGTAGATTTTGGCCTCTAGCTCAGCCGGCACCTAGGGAAACCTACCAAACCTGTGCATTTCTGAAAACTAGAGAACTAAGGGAATCCAAGGAGGGGTGACTTGCGGGGCTCCGACCAGGTTCTGTTACCCAGAATCGTTTGCAAACCTCAAAATTTGGCTAAAAAACACATGTTCCTCACATTTCTGTGGCAGGAAGTTCTAGAATCTGAGAGGAGTCACGAATTTCCATCCACCCAGCGTTCCCCCAAGACTGACGATAAAAATGATTCCTCACTTGTGTGGGTAGGCCTAGCGCCCGCGACAGGAAACGCCCCAAAGCACAACGTGGACACATCCAAATTTTTGAAAGAAAACAGAGGTGTTTTTTGCGAAGTGCCTACCTGTAGATTTTGGCCTCTAGCTCAGCCGGCACCAAGGGAAACCTACCAAACCTGTGCATTTCTGAAAACTAGAGACCTAGGAGAATCCAAGGAGGGGTGACTTGCAGGGCTCGGATCAGGTTCTGTTACCCAGAATCCTTTGCAAACCTCAAAATTTGGCTAAATAAACACATGTTACTCACATTTCTGTGGCAGAAAGTTCTGGAATCTGAGAGGAGCCACAAATTTCCTTCCACCCAGCGTTCCCCCAAGTCTCCCGATAAAAATAATACCTCACTTGTGTGGGTAGGCCTAGCGCCCGCGACAGGAAACGCCCCAAAGCGCAACGTGGACACATCCACATTTTTGAAAGAAAACAGAGGTGTTTTTTGCGAAGTGCCTACCTGTAGATTTTGGCCTCTAGCTCAGCCGGCACCTAGGGAAACCTACCAAACCTGTGCATTTCTGAAAACTGGAGACCTAGGGGAATCCAAGGAGGGGTGACTTGCAGGGGCTCGGACCAGGTTCTGTTACCCAGAATCCTTGGCAAACCTCACAATTTGGCTAAAAAAACACATGTTCCTCACATTTCTGTGGCAGAAAGTGTTGGAATCAGAGAGGAGCCACGAATTTCCATCCACCCAGCGTTCCCCCAAGTCTCCCGATAAAAATGATACCTCACTTATGTGGGTAGGCGTAGCGCCCGCGACAGGAAACGCCCCAAAGCACAACGTGGGCACATCCAAATTTTTGAAAGGAAACAGAGTTGTTTTTTGCGAAGTGCCTAACTGTAGATTTTGGCCTCTAGCTCAGCCGACACCAATGGAAACCTACCAAACCTGTGCAATTCTGAAAAGTAGAGACCTAGGGGAATCCAAGGAGGGGTGACTTGCAGGGCTCGGACCAGGTTCTGTTACCCAGAATCCTTTGCAAACCTCAAAATTCGGCTAAAAAAACACATGTTCCTCACGTTTCTGTGGCAGAAAGTTCTGGAATCTGAGAGGAGCCACTAATTCCCTTCCACCCAGCGTTCCTCCAAGTCTCCCGATAAAAATTATACCTCACTTGTGTGGGTAGGCCTAGCGCCCGCGACAGGAAACGCCCCAAAGCACAACGTGGGCACATCCAAATTTTTGAAAGGAAACAGAGGTGTTTTTTGCGAAGTGCCTACCTGTAGATTTTGGCCTCTAGCTCAGCCGGCACCTAGGGAAACCTACCAAACCTGTGCATTTCTGAAAACTAGAGACCTAGGGTAATCCAAGGAGGGGTGACTTGCAGGGCTCGGACTAGGTTCTGTTACCCAGAATCCTTAGCAAACCTCAAAATTTGGCTAAAAAAACACATGTTACTCACATTTCTGTGGCAGAAAGTTCTGGAATCTGAGAGGAGCCACAAATTTCCTTCCACCCAGCGTTCCCCCAAGTCTCCCGATAAAAATAATACCTCACTTGTGTGGGTAGGCCTAGCGCCCGCGACAGGAAACGCCCCAAAGCGCAACGTTGACTCATCCAAATTTTTGAAAGAAAACAGAGGTGTTTTTTGCGAAGTGCCTACCTGTAGATTTTGGCCTCTAGCTCAGCCGGCACCTAGGGAAACATACCAAACCTGTGCATTTCTGAAAACTAGAGACCTAGGGGAATCCAAGATGGGGTGACTTGCGAGGCTCGGACCAGGTTCTGTTACCCAGAATCCTTTGCAAACCTCAAACTTTGGCTAAAAAACACATGTTACTCACATTTCTGTGGCAGACAGTTCTGGAATCTGAGAGGAGCGACAAATTTCCTTCCACCCAGCGTTTCCCTAAGTCTCCCGATAAAAATGATACCTCACTTGTGTGGGTAGGCGTAGCGACCGCGACAGGAAACGCCCCAAAGCGCAACATGGACACATCCACATTTTTTAAAGAAAACAGAGGTGTTTTTTGCGAAGTGCCTAACTGTAGATTTTGGCCTCTAGCTCAGCCGACACCAATGGAAACCTACCAAACCTGTGCATTTCTGAAAACTAGAGACCTAGGGGAATCCAAGGAGGGGTGACTTGCAGGGCTCGGACCAGGTTCTGTTACCCAGAATCCTTTGCAAACCTCAAAATTCGGCTAAAAAAACACATGTTCCTCACATTTCTGTGGCAGAAAGTTCTGGAATCTGAGAGGAGCCACAAATTCCCTTCCACCCAGCGTTCCTCCAAGTCTCCCGATAAAAATTATACCTCACTTGTGTGGGTAGGCCTAGCGCCCGCGACAGGAAACGCCCCAAAGCGCAACGTGGACACATCAACATTTTTGAAAGATAACAGAGGTGTTTTTTGCGAAGTGCCTACCTGTAGATTTTGGCCTCTAGCTCAGCCGGCACCTAGGGAAACCTACCAAACCTGTGCATTTCTGAAAACTAGAGAACTAGGGGAATCCAATGAGGGGTGACTTGCGGGGCTCGGACCAGGTTCTGTTACCCAGAATCCTTTGCAAACCTCACAATTTGGCTAAAAAAACACATGTTCCTCACATTTCTGTGGCAGAAAGTGTTGGAATCAGAGAGGAGCCACGAATTTCCATCCACCCAGCGTTCCCCCAAGTCTCCCGATAAAAATGATACCACACTTATGTGGGTAGGCCTAGCGCCCGCGACAGGAAACGCCCCAAAGCACAACGTGGGCACATCCAAATTTTTGAAAGGAAACAGAGGTGTTTTTTGCGAAGTGCCTACCTGTAGATTTTGGCCTCTAGCTCAGCCGGCACCTAGGGAAACCTACCAAACCTGTGCATTTCTGAAAACTAGAGACCTAGGGGAATCCAAGGAGGGGTGACTTGCAGGGTCTCGGACCAGGTTCTGTTACCCAGAATCCTTTGCAAACCTCAAAATTTGGCGAAAAAAACACATGTTCCTCAAATTTCTGTGGCAGAAAGTTCTGGAATCTGAGAGGAGCCACAAATTTCCTTCCACCCAGCGTTCCCCCAAGTCTCCCGATAAAAATAATACCTCACTTGTGTGGGTAGGCCTAGCGCCCGCGACAGGAAACGCCCCAAAGCGCAACGTGGACACATCCAAATTTTTGAAAGAAAACAGAGGTGTTTTTTGCGAAGTGCCTACCTGTAGATTTTGGCCTCTAGCTCAGCCGGCACCTAGGGAAACCTACCAAACCTGTGCATTTCTGAAAACTAGAGACCTAGGGGAATCCAAGGAGGGGTGACTTGCGGGGCTCGGACTAGGTTCTGTTACCCAGAATCCTTAGCAAACCTCAAAAATTGGCCAAAAAAAACACATGTTACTCACATTTCTGTGGCAGAAAGTTCTGGATTCTGAGAGGAGCCACAAATTTCTTTCCACCCAGCGTTCCCCCAAGTCTCCCGATAAAAATAATACCTCACTTGTGTGGGTAGGCCTAGCGCCCGCGACAGGAAACGCCCCAAAGCGCAACGTGGACACATCCAAATTTTTGAAAGAAAACAGAGGTGTTTTTTGCGAAGTGCCTACCTGTAGATTTTGGCCTCTATCTCAGCCGGCACCTAGGGAAACATACCAAACCTGTGCATTTCTGAAAACTAGAGACCTAGGGGAATCCAAGATGGGGTGACTTGCGAGGCTCGGACCAGGTTCTGTTACCCAGAATCCTTTGCAAACCTCAAACTTTGGCTAAAAAACACATGTTACTCACATTTCTGTGGCAGACAGTTCTGGAATCTGAGAGGAGCCACAAATTTCCTTCCACCCAGCGTTCCCCCAAGTCTCCCGATAAAAATAATACCTCACTTGTGTGGGTAGGCCTAGCGCCCGCGACAGGAAACGCCCCAAAGCGCAACGTGGACACATCCAAATTTTTGAAAGAAAACAGAGGTGTTTTTTGCGAAGTGCCTACCTGTAGATTTTGGCCTCTAGCTCAGCCGGCACCTAGGGAAACCTACCAAACCTGTGCATTTCTGAAAACTAGAGACCTAGGGGAATCCAAGGAGGGGTGACTTATGGGGCTCGGACCAGGTTCTGTTACCCGGAATCCTTTGCAAACCTCAAAATTTGGCTAAAAAAACACATGTTCCTCAAATTTCTGTGGCAAAAAGTTCTGGAATCTGAGAGGAGCCACTAATTTCCATCCACCCAGCGTTCCCCCAAGTCTCCCGATAAAAATGATACCTCACTTGTGTGGGTAGGCCTAGCGCCCGCGACAGGAAACGCCCCAAAGCGCAATGTGGACACATCCAAATTTTTGAAAGAAAACAGAGGTGTTTTTTGCGAAGTGCCTACCTGTAGATTTTGGCCTCTAGCTCAGCCGGCACCTAGGGAAACCTACCAAACCTGTGCATTTCTGAAAACTAGAGACCTAGGGGAATCCAAGGAGGGGTGACTTGCGGGGCTCGGAGCAGGTTCTGTTACCCAGAATCCTTTGCAAACCTCAAAATTTGGCTAAAAAAACACATGTTCCTCACATTTCTGTGGCAGAAAGTTCTGGAATCTGAGAGGAGCGACAAATTTCCTTCCACCCAGCGTTTCCCTAAGTCTCCCGATAAAAATGATACCTCACTTGTGTGGGTAGGCGTAGCGCCCGCGACAGGAAACGCCCCAAAGCGCAACATGGACACATCCAAATTTTTGAAAGAAAACAGAGGTGTTTTTTGCGAAGTGCCTAACTGTAGATTTTGGCCTCTAGCTCAGCCGACACCAATGGAAACCTACCAAACCTGTGCATTTCTGAAAACTAGAGACATAGGGGAATCCAAGGAGGGGTGACTTGCAGGGCTCGGACCAGGTTCTGTTACCCAGAATCCTTTGCAAACCTCAAAATTTGGCTAAAAAAACACATGTTACTCACATTTCTGTGGCAGAAAGTTCTGGAATCTGAGAGGAGCCACAAATTCCCTTCCACCCAGCGTTCCTCCAAGTCTCCCGATAAAAATTATACCTCACTTGTGTGGGTAGGCCTAGCGCCCGCGACAGGAAACGCCCCAAAGCGCAACGTGGACAGATCCAAATTTTTGAAAGATAACAGAGGTGTTTTTTGCGAAGTGCCTACCTGTAGATTTTGGCCTCTAGCTCAGCCGGCACCTAGGGAAACCTACCAAACCTGTGCATTTCTGAAAACTAGAGAACTAAGGGAATCCAAGGAGGGGTGACTTGCGGGGCTCCGACCAGGTTCTGTTACCCAGAATCGTTTGCAAACCTCAAAATTTGGCTAAAAAACACATGTTCCTCACATTTCTGTGGCAGGAAGTTCTAGAATCTGAGAGGAGTCACGAATTTCCATCCACCCAGCGTTCCCCCAAGACTGACGATAAAAATGATTCCTCACTTGTGTGGGTAGGCCTAGCGCCCGCGACAGGAAACGCCCCAAAGCACAACGTGGACACATCCAAATTTTTGAAAGAAAACAGAGGTGTTTTTTGCGAAGTGCCTACCTGTAGATTTTGGCCTCTAGCTCAGCCGGCACCAAGGGAAACCTACCAAACCTGTGCATTTCTGAAAACTAGAGACCTAGGAGAATCCAAGGAGGGGTGACTTGCAGGGCTCGGATCAGGTTCTGTTACCCAGAATCCTTTGCAAACCTCAAAATTTGGCTAAATAAACACATGTTACTCACATTTCTGTGGCAGAAAGTTCTGGAATCTGAGAGGAGCCACAAATTTCCTTCCACCCAGCGTTCCCCCAAGTCTCCCGATAAAAATAATACCTCACTTGTGTGGGTAGGCCTAGCGCCCGCGACAGGAAACGCCCCAAAGCGCAACGTGGACACATCCACATTTTTGAAAGAAAACAGAGGTGTTTTTTGCAAAGTGCCTACCTGTAGATTTTGGCCTCTAGCTCAGCCGGCACCTAGGGAAACCTACCAAACCTGTGCATTTCTGAAAACTAGAGACCTAGGGGAATCCAAGATGGGGTGACTTGCGAGGATCGGACCAGGTTCTGTTACCCAGAATCCTTTGCAAACCTCAAACTTTGGCTAAAAAACACATGTTCCTCACATTTCTGTGGCAGAAAGTTCTGGAATCTGACAGGAGCCACAAATTCACATCCACACAGCGTTCCTCCAAGTCTCCCGATAAAAATTATACCTCACTTGTGTGGGTAGGCCTAGCGCCCGCGACAGGAAACGCCCCAAAGCGCAACGTGGACACATCCAAATTTTTTAAAGAAAACAGAGGTGTTTTTTGCGAAGTGCCTACCTGTAGATTTTGGCCTCTAGCTCAGCCGGCACCTAGGGAAACCTACCAAACCTGTGCATTTCTGAAAACTGGAGACCTAGGGGAATCCAAGGAGGGGTGACTTGCAGGGGCTCGGACCAGGTTCTGTTACCCAGAATCCTTGGCAAACCTCACAATTTGGCTAAAAAAACACATGTTCCTCACATTTCTGTGGCAGAAAGTGTTGGAATCAGAGAGGAGCCACGAATTTCCATCCACCCAGCGTTCCCCCAAGTCTCCCGATAAAAATGATACCTCACTTATGTGGGTAGGCCTAGCGCCCGCGACAGGAAACGCCCCAAAGCACAACGTGGGCACATCCAAATTTTTGAAAGAAAACAGAGGTGTTTTTTGCGAAGTGCCTACCTGTAGATTTTGGCCTCTAGCTCAGCCGGCACCAAGGGAAACCTACCAAACCTGTGCATTTCTGAAAACTAGAGACCTAGGAGAATCCAAGGAGGGGTGACTTGCAGGGCTCGGATCAGGTTCTGTTACCCAGAATCCTTTGCAAACCTCAAAATTTGGCTAAATAAACACATGTTACTCACATTTCTGTGGCAGAAAGTTCTGGAATCTGAGAGGAGCCACAAATTTCCTTCCACCCAGCGTTCCCCCAAGTCTCCCGATAAAAATAATACCTCACTTGTGTGGGTAGGCCTAGCGCCCGCGACAGGAAACGCCCCAAAGCGCAACGTGGACACATCCACATTTTTGAAAGAAAACAGAGGTGTTTTTTGCGAAGTGCCTACCTGTAGATTTTGGCCTCTAGCTCAGCCGGCACCTAGGGAAACCTACCAAACCTGTGCATTTCTGAAAACTAGAGACCTAGGGGAATCCAAGATGGGGTGACTTGCGAGGATCGGACCAGGTTCTGTTACCCAGAATCTTTTGCAAACCTCAAACTTTGGCTAAAAAACACATGTTACTCACATTTCTGTGGCAGACAGTTCTGGAATCTGAGAGGAGCGACAAATTTCCTTCCACCCAGCGTTTCCCTAAGTCTCCCGATAAAAATGATACCTCACTTGTGTGGGTAGGCGTAGCGCCCGCGACAGGAAACGCCCCAAAGCGCAACATGGACACATCCACATTTTTGAAAGAAAACAGAGGTGTTTTTTGCGAAGTGCCTAACTGTAGATTTTGGCCTCTAGCTCAGCCGACACCAATGGAAACCTACCAAACCTGTGCATTTCTGAAAACTAGAGACCTAGGGGAATCCAAGGAGGGGTGACTTGCAGGGCTCGGACCAGGTTCTGTTACCCAGAATCCTTTGCAAACCTCAAAATTCGGCTAAAAAAACACATGTTCCTCACGTTTCTGTGGCAGAAAGTTCTGGAATCTGAGAGGAGCCACTAATTCCCTTCCACCCAGCGTTCCTCCAAGTCTCCCGATAAAAATTATACCTCACTTGTGTGGGTAGGCCTAGCGCCCGCGACAGGAAACGCCCCAAAGCACAACGTGGGCACATCCAAATTTTTGAAAGGAAACAGAGGTGTTTTTTGCGAAGTGCCTACCTGTAGATTTTGGCCTCTAGCTCAGCCGGCACCTAGGGAAACCTACCAAACCTGTGCATTTCTGAAAACTAGAGACCTAGGGTAATCCAAGGAGGGGTGACTTGCAGGGCTCGGACTAGGTTCTGTTACCCAGAATCCTTAGCAAACCTCAAAATTTGGCTAAAAAAACACATGTTACTCACATTTCTGTGGCAGAAAGTTCTGGAATCTGAGAGGAGCCACAAATTTCCTTCCACCCAGCGTTCCCCCAAGTCTCCCGATAAAAATAATACCTCACTTGTGTGGGTAGGCCTAGCGCCCGCGACAGGAAACGCCCCAAAGCGCAACGTGGACACATCCAAATTTTTGAAAGAAAACAGAGGTGTTTTTTGCGAAGTGCCTACCTGTAGATTTTGGCCTCTAGCTCAGCCGGCACCTAGGGAAACATACCAAACCTGTGCATTTCTGAAAACTAGAGACCTAGGGGAATCCAAGATGGGGTGACTTGCGAGGCTCGGACCAGGTTCTGTTACCCAGAATCCTTTGCAAACCTCAAACTTTGGCTAAAAAACACATGTTACTCACATTTCTGTGGCAGACAGTTCTGGAATCTGAGAGGAGCGACAAATTTCCTTCCACCCAGCGTTTCCCTAAGTCTCCCGATAAAAATGATACCTCACTTGTGTGGGTAGGCGTAGCGCCCGCGACAGGAAACGCCCCAAAGCGCAACATGGACACATCCACATTTTTGAAAGAAAACAGAGGTGTTTTTTGCGAAGTGCCTAACTGTAGATTTTGGCCTCTAGCTCAGCCGACACCAATGGAAACCTACCAAACCTGTGCATTTCTGAAAACTAGAGACCTAGGGGAATCCAAGGAGGGGTGACTTGCAGGGCTCGGACCAGGTTCTGTTACCCAGAATCCTTTGCAAACCTCAAAATTCGGCTAAAAAAACACATGTTCCTCACATTTCTGTGGCAGAAAGTTCTGGAATCTGAGAGGAGCCACAAATTCCCTTCCACCCAGCGTTCCTCCAAGTCTCCCGATAAAAATTATACCTCACTTGTGTGGGTAGGCCTAGCGCCCGCGACAGGAAACGCCCCAAAGCGCAACGTGGACACATCAAAATTTTTGAAAGATAACAGAGGTGTTTTTTGCGAAGTGCCTACCTGTAGATTTTGGCCTCTAGCTCAGCCGGCACCTAGGGAAACCTACCAAACCTGTGCATTTCTGAAAACTAGAGAACTAGGGGAATCCAATGAGGGGTGACTTGCGGGGCTCGGACCAGGTTCTGTTACCCAGAATCCTTTGCAAACCTCACAATTTGGCTAAAAAAACACATGTTCCTCACATTTCTGTGGCAGAAAGTGTTGGAATCAGAGAGGAGCCACGAATTTCCATCCACCCAGCGTTCCCCCAAGTCTCCCGATAAAAATGATACCTCACTTATGTGGGTAGGCCTAGCGCCCGCGACAGGAAACGCCCCAAAGCACAACGTGGGCACATCCAAATTTTTGAAAGGAAACAGAGGTGTTTTTTGCGAAGTGCCTACCTGTAGATTTTGGCCTCTAGCTCAGCCGGCACCTAGGGAAACCTACCAAACCTGTGCATTTCTGAAAACTAGAGACCTAGGGTAATCCAAGGAGGGGTGACTTGCAGGGCTCGGACTAGGTTCTGTTACCCAGAATCCTTAGCAAACCTCAAAATTTGGCTAAAAAAACACATGTTACTCACATTTCTGTGGCAGAAAGTTCTGGAATCTGAGAGGAGTCACGAATTTCCATCCACCCAGCGTTCCCCCAAGACTGACGATAAAAATGATACCTCACTTGTGTGGGTAGGCCTAGCGCCCGCGACAGGAAACGCCCCAAAGCACAACGTGGACACATCCAAATTTTTGAAAGAAAACAGAGGTGTTTTTTGCGAAGTGCCTACCTGTAGATTTTGGCCTCTAGCTCAGCCGGCACCTAGGGAAACCTACCAAACCTGTGCATTTCTGAAAACTAGAGACCTAGGGGAATCCAAGATGGGGTGACTTGGGAGGATCGGACCAGGTTCTGTTACCCAGAATCCTTTGCAAACCTCAAACTTTGGCTAAAAAACACATGTTCCTCACATTTCTGTGGCAGAAAGTTCTGGAATCTGACAGGAGCCACAAATTCACATCCACACAGCGTTCCTCCAAGTCTCCCGATAAAAATTATACCTCACTTGTGTGGGTAGGCCTAGCGCCCGCGACAGGAAACGCCCCAAAGCGCAACGTGGACACATCCAAATTTTTGAAAGAAAACAGAGGTGTTTTTTGCGAAGTGCCTACCTGTAGATTTTGGCCTCTAGCTCAGCCGGCACCTAGGGAAACCTACCAAACCTGTGCATTTCTGAAAACTAGAGACCTAGGGGAATCCAAGGAGGGGTGACTTGCAGGGGCTCGGACCAGGTTCTGTTACCCAGAATCCTTTGCAAACCTCAAAATTCAGCTAAAAAAACACATGTTCCTCACATTTCTGTGGCAGAAAGTTCTGGAATCTGAGAGGAGCCACAAATTCCCTTCCACCCAGCGTTCCTACAAGTCTCCCGATAAAAATTATACCTCACTTGTGTGGGTAGCCCTAGCGCCCGCGACAGGAAACGCCCTAAAGCGCAACGTGGACACATCAAAATTTTTGAAAGATAACAGAGGTGTTTTTTGCGAAGTGCCTACCTGTAGATTTTGGCCTCTAGCTCAGCCGGCACCTAGGGAAACCTACCAAACCCGTGCATTTCTGAAAACTAGAGAACTAGGGGAATCCAATGAGGGGTGACTTGCGGGGCTCGGACCAGGTTCTGTTACCCAGAATCCTTTGCAAACCTCACAATTTGGCTAAAAAAACACATGTTCCTCACATTTCTGTGGCAGAAAGTTTTGGAATCTGAGAGGAGCCACGAATTTCCATCCACCCAGCGTTCCCCCAAGTCTCCCGATAAAAATGATACCTCACTTATGTGGGTAGGCCTAGCGCCCGCGACAGGAAACGCCCCAAAGCACAACGTGGGCACATCCAAATTTTTTAAAGGAAACAGAGGTGTTTTTTGCGAAGTGCCTACCTGTAGATTTTGGCCTCTAGCTCAGCCGGCACCTAGGAAAACCTACCAAACCTGTGCATTTCTGAAAACTAGAGACCTAGGGGAATCCAAGATGGGGTGACTTGCGAGGATCGGACCAGGTTCTGTTACCCAGAATCCTTTGCAAACCTCAAACTTTGGCTAAAAAACACATGTTCCTCACATTTCTGTGGCAGAAAGTTCTGGAATCTGACAGGAGCCACAAATTCCCTTCCACCCAGCGTTCCTCCAAGTCTCCCGATAAAAATTATACCTCACTTGTGTGGGTAGGCCTAGCGCCCGCGACATGAAACGCCCCAAAGCGCAACGTGGACACATCCACATTTTTTAAAGAAAACAGATGTGTTTTTTGTGAAGTGCCTACCTGTAGATTTTGGCCTCTAGCTCAGCCGGCACTTAGGGAAACCTACCAAACCTGTGCATTTCTGAAAACTAGAGACCTAGGGGAATCCAAGGAGGGGTGACTTGCGGGGCTCGGACCAGGTTCTGTTACCCAGAATCCTTTGCAAACCTCATAATTTGGCTAAAAAAACACATGTTCCTCACATTTCTGTGGCAGAGAGTTCTGGAATCTGAGAGGAGCCACAAATTTCCTTCCACCTAGCGTTCCCCCAAGTCTCCCGATAAAAATGATACCTCACTTGTGTGGGTAAGCCTAGCGCCCGCGACAGGAAACGCCCCAAAGCGCAACGTGGACACATCCAAATTTTTGAAAGAAAACAGATGTGTTTTTTGTGAAGTGCCTACCTGTAGATTTTGGCCTCTAGCTCAGCCGGCACTTAGGGAAACCTACCAAACCTGTGCATTTCTGAAAACTAGAGACCTAGGGGAATCCAAGGAGGGGTGACTTGCGGGGCTTGGACCAGGTTCTGTTACCCAGAATCCTTTGCAAACCTCAAAATTTGGCTAAAAAACACATGTTCCTCACATTTCTGTGGCAGAAAGTTCTGGAATCTGACAGGAGCCACAAATTCCCTTCCACCCAGCGTTCCTCCAAGTCTCCCGATACAAATTATACCTCACTTGTGTGGGTAGGCCTAGCGCCCGCGACAGGAAACGCCCCAAAGCGCAACATGGACACATCCAAATTTTTGAAAGAAAACAGAGGTGTTTTTTGCGAAGTGCCTAACTGTAGATTTTGGCCTCTAGCTCAGCCGACACCAAGGGAAACCTACCAAACCTGTGCATTTCTGAAAACTAGAGACCTAGGGGAATCCAAGGAGGGGTGACTTGCAGGGCTCGGACCAGGTTCTGTTACCCAGAATCCTTTGCAAACCTCAAAATTTGGCTAAAAAAACACACGTTACTCACATTTCTGTGGCAGAAAGTTCTGGAATCTGAGAGGAGCCACAAATTCCCTTCCACCCAGCGTTCCTCCAAGTCTCCCGATAAAAATTATAACTCACTTGTGTGGGTAGGCCTAGCGCCCGCGACAGGAAACGGCCCAAAGCGCAACGTGGACACATCCAAATTTTTGAAAGATAACAGAGGTGTTGTTTGCGAAGTGCCTACCTGTAGATTTTGGCCTCTAGCTCAGCCGGCACCTAGGGAAACCTACCAAACCTGTGCATTTCTGAAAACTAGAGAACTAAGGGAATCCAAGGAGGGGTGACTTGCGGGGCTCCGACCAGGTTCTGTTACCCAGAATCCTTTGCAAACCTCAAAATTTGGCTAAAAAACACATGTTCCTCACATTTCTGTGGCAGGAAGTTCTAGAATCTGAGAGGAGTCACGAATTTCCATCCACCCAGCGTTCCCCCAAGACTGACGATAAAAATGATACCTCACTTGTGTGGGTAGGCCTAGCGCCCGCGACAGGAAACGCCCCAAAGCACAACGTGGACACATCCACATTTTTGAAAGAAAACAGAGGTGTTTTTTGCGAAGTGCCCACCTGTAGATTTTGGCCTCTAGCTCAGCCGGCACCTAGGAAAACCTACCAAACCTGTGCATTTCTGAAAACTAGAGACCTAGAGGAATCCAAGGAGGGGTGACTTGCGGGGCTCGGACCAGGTTCTGTTACCCAGAATCCTTTGCAAAACTCACAATTTGGCTAAAAAAACACATGTACCTCACATTTCTGTAGCAGAAAGTTCTGGAATCTGAGAGGAGCCGCGAATTTCCATCCACCCAGCGTTCCCCCAAGTCTCTCGATAAAAATGATACCTCACTTGTGTGGGTAGGCCTAGCGCCGGCAACAGGAAACGCCCCAAAGCGCAACATGGACACATCCAAATTTTTTAAAGAAAACAGAGGTGTTTTTTGCGAAGTGCCTAACTGTCGATTTTGGCCTCTAGCTCAGCCGGCACTAAGGGAAACCTACCAAACCTGTGCATTTCTGAAAACTAGATACCTAGGGGAATCCAAGGAGGGGTGACTTGCAGGGCTCGGACCAGGTTCTGTTACCCAGAATCTTTTGCAAAGCTCAAAATTTGGCTAAAAAAACAGATGTTACTCACATTTCAGTGGCAGAAAGTTCTGGAATCTGAGAGGAGCCACAAATTTCCTTCCACCCAGCGTTTCCCTAAGTCTCCCGATAAAAATGATACCTCACCTGTGTGGGTAGGCCTAGCGCCTGCGACAGGAAACGCCCCAAAGCGCAACATGGACACATCCAAATTTTTGAAAGAAAACAGAGGTGTTTTTTGCGAAGTGCCTAACTGTAGATTTTGGCCTCTAGGTCAGCCGGCACCTAGGGAAACCTACCAAACCTGTGCATTTCTGAAAACTAGAGACCTAGGGGAATCCAAGATGGGGTGACTTGCGAGGCTCGGACCAGGTTCTGTTACCCAGAATCCTTTGCAAACCTCAAACTTTGGCTAAAAAACACATGTTCCTCACATTTCTGTGGCAGAAAGTTCTGGAATCTGACAGGAGCCACAAATTCCCTTCCACCCAGCGTTCCTCCAAGTCTCCCGATAAAAATTATACCTCACTTGTGTGGGTAGGCCTAGCGCCCGCGACATGAAACGCCCCAAAGCGCAACGTGGACACATCCAAATTTTTGAAAGAAAACAGATGTGTTTTTTGTGAAGTGCCTACCTGTAGATTTTGGCCTCTAGCTCAGCCGGCATTTAGGGAAACCTACCAAACCTGTGCATTTCTGAAAACTAGAGACCTAGGGGAATCCAAGGAGGGGTGACTTGCGGGGCTTGGACCAGGTTCTGTTACCCAGAATCCTTTGCAAACCTCAAAATTTGGCTAAAAAACACATGTTCCTCACATTTCTGTGGCAGAAAGTTCTGGAATCTGACAGGAGCCACAAATTCCCTTCCACCCAGCGTTCCTCCAAGTCTCCCGATACAAATTATACCTCACTTGTGTGGGTAGGCCTAGCGCCCGCGACAGGAAACGCCCCAAAGCGCAACGTGGACACATCCAAATTTTTTAAAGAAAACAGAGGTGTTTTTTGCAAAGTGCCTACCTGTAGATTTTGGCCTCTAGCTCAGCCGGCACCTAGGGAAACCTACCAAACCTGTGCATTTCTGAAAACTAGAGACCTAGGGGAATCCAAGATGGGGTGACTTGCGAGGATCGGACCAGGTTCTGTTACCCAGAATCCTTTGCAAACCTCAAACTTTGGCTAAAAAACACATGTTCCTCACATTTCTGTGGCAGAAAGTTCTGGAATCTGACAGGAGCCACAAATTCACATCCACACAGCGTTCCTCCAAGTCTCCCGATAAAAATTATACCTCACTTGTGTGGGTAGGCCTAGCGCCCGCGACAGGAAACGCCCCAAAGCGCAACGTGGACACATCCAAATTTTTGAAAGAAAACAGAGGTGTTTTTTGCGAAGTGCCTACCTGTAGATTTTGGCCTCTAGCTCAGCCGGCACCTAGGGAAACCTACCAAACCTGTGCATTTCTGAAAACTAGAGACCTAGGGGAATCCAAGGAGGGGTGACTTGCAGGGGCTCGGACCAGGTTCTGTTACCCAGAATCCTTTGCAAACCTCAAAATTCAGCTAAAAAAACACATGTTCCTCACATTTCTGTGGCAGAAAGTTCTGGAATCTGAGAGGAGCCACAAATTCCCTTCCACCCAGCGTTCCTACAAGTCTCCCGATAAAAATTATACCTCACTTGTGTGGGTAGGCCTAGCGCCCGCGACAGGAAACGCCCCAAAGCGCAACGTGGACACATCAAAATTTTTGAAAGATAACAGAGGTGTTTTTTGCGAAGTGCCTACCTGTAGATTTTGGCCTCTAGCTCAGCCGGCACCTAGGGAAACCTACCAAACCCGTGCATTTCTGAAAACTAGAGAACTAGGGGAATCCAATGAGGGGTGACTTGCGGGGCTCGGACCAGGTTCTGTTACCCAGAATCCTTTGCAAACCTCACAATTTGGCTAAAAAAACACATGTTCCTCACATTTCTGTGGCAGAAAGTTTTGGAATCTGAGAGGAGCCACGAATTTCCATCCACCCAGCGTTCCCCCAAGTCTCCCGATAAAAATGATACCTCACTTATGTGGGTAGGCCTAGCGCCCGCGACAGGAAACGCCCCAAAGCACAACGTGGGCACATCCACATTTTTGAAAGGAAACAGAGGTGTTTTTTGCGAAGTGCCTACCTGTAGATTTTGGCCTCTAGCTCAGCCGGCACCTAGGAAAACCTACCAAACCTGTGCATTTCTGAAAACTAGAGACCTAGGGGAATCCAAGATGGGGTGACTTGCGAGGATCGGACCAGGTTCTGTTACCCAGAATCCTTTGCAAACCTCAAACTTTGGCTAAAAAACACATGTTCCTCACATTTCTGTGGCAGAAAGTTTTGGAATCTGACAGGAGCCACAAATTCACATCCACACAGCGTTCCTCCAAGTCTCCCGATAAAAATTATACCTCACTTGTGTGGGTAGGCCTAGCGCCCGCGACAGGAAACGCCCCAAAGCGCAAGGTGGACACATCCAAATTTTTGAAAGAAAACAGAGGTGTTTTTTGCAAAGTGCCTACCTGTAGATTTTGGCCTCTAGCTCAGCCGGCACCTAGGGAAACCTACCAAACCTGTGCATTTCTGAAAACTAGAGACCTAGGGGAATCCAAGGAGGGGTGACTTGCAGGGCTCGGACCAGGTTCTGTTACCCAGAATCCTTTGCAAACCTCAAAATTCGGCTAAAAAAACACATGTTCCTCACATTTCTGTGGCAGAAAGTTCTGGAATCTGAGAGGAGCCACAAATTCCCTTCCACCCAGCGTTCCTCCAAGTCTCCCGATAAAAATTATACCTCACTTGTGTGGGTAGGCCTACCGCCCGCGACAGGAAACGTCCCAAAGCGCAACGTGGACACATCAACATTTTTGAAAGATAACAGAGGTGTTTTTTGCGAAGTGCCTACCTGTAGATTTTGGCCTCTAGCTCAGCCGGCACCTAGGGAAACCTACCAAACCCGTGCATTTCTGAAAACTAGAGAACTAGGGGAATCCAATGAGGGGTGACTTGCGGGGCTCGGACCAGGTTCTGTTACCCAGAATCCTTTGCAAACCTCACAATTTGGCTAAAAAAACACATGTTCCTCACATTTCTGTGGCAGAAAGTTTTGGAATCTGAGAGGAGCCACGAATTTCCATCCACCCAGCGTTCCCCCAAGTCTCCCGATAAAAATGATACCTCACTTATGTGGGTAGGCCTAGCGCCCGCGACAGGAAACGCCCCAAAGCACAACGTGGGCACATCCAAATTTTTGAAAGGAAACAGAGGTGTTTTTTGCGAAGTGCCTACCTGTAGATTTTGGCCTCTAGCTCAGCCGGCACCTAGGGAAACCTGCCAAACCTGTGCATTTCTGAAAACTAGATACCTAGGGGAATCCAAGATGGGGTGACTTGCGAGGCTCGGACCAGGTTCTGTTACCCAGAATCCTTTGCAAACCTCAAAATTTGGCTAAAAAAACACATGTTCCTCTCATTTCTGTGGCAGAAAGTTCTGGAATCTGAGAGGAGCTACGAATTTCCATCCACCCAGCGTTCCCCCAAGTCCCCCGATAAAAATGATACCTCACTTGTGTGGGTAGGCCTAGCGCCCGCGACAGGAAACGCCCCAAAGCGCAACATGGACACATCCAAATTTTTGAAAGAAAACAGAGGCGTTTTTTGCGAAGTGCCTAACTGTAGATTTTGGCCTCTAGCTCAGCCGGCACCTAGGGAAAACTACCAAACATGTGCATTTCTGAAAACTAGAGACCTAGGGTAATCCAAGGAGGGGTGACTTGCAGGGCTCGGACTAGGTTCTGTTACCCAGAATCCTTAGCAAACATCAAAATTTGGCAAAAAAAACACATGTTACTCACATTTCTGTGGCAGAAAGTTCTGGAATCTGAGAGGAGCCACAAATTTCCTTCCACCCAGCGTTCCCCCAAGTCTCCCGATAAAAATAATACCTCACTTGTGTGGGTAGGCCTAGCGCCCGCGACAGGAAACGCCCCAAAGCGCAACGTGGACACATCCAAATTTTTGAAAGAAAACAGAGGTGTTTTTTGCGAAGTGCCTACCTGTAGATTTTGGCCTCTAGCTCAGCCGGCACCTAGGGAAACATACCAACCCTGTGCATTTCTGAAAACTAGAGACCTAGGGGAATCCAAGGAGGGGTGACTTGCGGGGCTCGGACCAGGTTCTGTTACCCAAAATCCTTTGCAAACCTCAAAATTTGGCTAAAAAAACACATGTTCCTCACATTTCTGTGGCAGAAAGTTTTGGAATCTGAGAGGAGCCACAAATTTCCTTCCACCCAGCGTTTCCCTAAGTCTCCCGATAAAAATGATACCTCACCTGTGTGGGTAGGCCTAGCGCCTGCGACAGGAAACGCCCCAAAGCGCAACATGGACACATCCAAATTTTTGAAAGAAAACAGAGGTGTTTTTTGCGAAGTGCCTAACTGTAGATTTTGGCCTCTAGGTCAGCCGGCACCTAGGGAAACCTACCAAACCTGTGCATTTCTGAAAACTAGAGACCTAGGGGAATCCAAGATGGGGTGACTTGCGAGGCTCGGACCAGGTTCTGTTACCCAGAATCCTTTGCAAACCTCAAACTTTGGCTAAAAAACACATGTTCCTCACATTTCTGTGGCAGAAAGTTCTGGAATCTGACAGGAGCCACAAATTCCCTTCCACCCAGCGTTCCTCCAAGTCTCCCGATAAAAATTATACCTCACTTGTGTGGGTAGGCCTAGCGCCCGCGACATGAAACGCCCCAAAGCGCAACGTGGACACATCCAAATTTTTGAAAGAAAACAGATGTGTTTTTTGTGAAGTGCCTACCTGTAGATTTTGGCCTCTAGCTCAGCCGGCACTTAGGGAAACCTACCAAACCTGTGCATTTCTGAAAACTAGAGACCTAGGGGAATCCAAGGAGGGGTGACTTGCGGGGCTCGGACCAGGTTCTGTTACCCAGAATCCTTTGCAAACCTCATAATTTGGCTAAAAAAACACATGTTCCTCACATTTCTGTGGCAGAGAGTTCTGGAATCTGAGAGGAGCCACAAATTTCCTTCCACCTAGCGTTCCCCCAAGTCTCCCGATAAAAATGATACCTCACTTGTGTGGGTAAGCCTAGCGCCCGCGACAGGAAATGCCCCAAAGCGCAACGTGGACACATCCAAATTTTTGAAAGAAAACAGATGTGTTTTTTGTGAAGTGCCTACCTGTAGATTTTGGCCTCTAGCTCAGCCGGCACTTAGGGAAACCTACCAAACCTGTGCATTTCTGAAAACTAGAGACCTAGGGGAATCCAAGGAGGGGTGACTTGCGGGGCTTGGACCAGGTTCTGTTACCCAGAATCCTTTGCAAACCTCAAAATTTGGCTAAAAAACACATGTTCCTCACATTTCTGTGGCAGAAAGTTCTGGAATCTGACAGGAGCCACAAATTCCCTTCCACCCAGCGTTCCTCCAAGTCTCCCGATACAAATTATACCTCACTTGTGGGTAGGCCTAGCGCCCGCGACAGGAAACGCCCCAAAGCGCAACGTGGACACATCCAAATTTTTTAAAGAAAACAGATGTGTTTTTTGTGAAGTGCCCACCTGTAGATTTTGGCCTCTAGCTCAGCCGGCACCTAGGGAAACCTACCAAACCTGTGCATTTCTGCAAACTAGAGAACTAGGGGAATCCAAGGAGGGGTGACTTGCGGGGCTCGGACCAGGTTCTGTTACTGAGAATCCTTTGCAAACCTCAAAATTTGGCTAAAAAACACATGTTCCTCACATTTCTGTGGCAGGAAGTTCTGGAATCTGAGAGGAGCCACGAATTTCCATCCACCCAGCGTTCCCCCAAGTCTCCCCATAAAAATAATACCTCACTTGTGTGGGTAGGCCTAGCGGCCGCGACAGGAAACGCCCCAAAGCGCAACATGGAAACATCCAAATTTTTGAAAGAAAACAGAGGTGTTTTTTGCGAAGTGCCTACCTGTAGATTTTGGCCTCTAGCTCAGCCGGCACCTAGGGAAACCTACCAAACCTGTGCATTTCTGAAAACTAGAGACCTAGGGGAATCCAAGGAGGGGTGACTTGCGGGGCTCGGAGCAGGTTCTGTTACCCAGAATCCTTTGCAAACCTCAAAATTTGGCTAAAAAAACACATGTTCCTCACATTTCTGTGGCAGAAAGTTCTGGAATCTGACAGGAGCCACAAATTCCCTTCCACCCAGCGTTCCTCCAAGTCTCCCGATACAAATTATACCTCACTTGTGTGGGTAGGCCTAGCGCCCGCGACAGGAAACGCCCCAAAGCGCAACGTGGACACATCCAAATTTTTGAAAGAAAACAGAGGTGTTTTTTGCAAAGTGCCTACCTTTAGATTTTGGCCTCTAGCTCAGCCGGCACCTAGGGAAACCTACCAAACCTGTGCATTTCTGAAAACTAGAGACCTAGGGGAACCCAAGGAGGGGTGACTTGCGGGGCTCGGACCAGGTTCTGTTACCCGGAATCCTTTGCAAACCTCAAAATTTGGCTAAAAAAACACATGTTCCTCAAATTTCTGTGGCAAAAAGTTCTGGAATCTAAGAGGAGCCACGAATTTCCATCCACCCAGCGTTCCCCCAAGTCTCCCGATAAAAATGATACCTCACTTGTGTGGGTAGGCCTAGCGCCCGCGACAGGAAACGCCCCAAAGCGCAATGTGGACACATCCAAATTTTTTAAAGAAAACAGAGGTGTTTTTTGCGAAGTGCCTACCTATAGATTTTGGCCTCTAGCTCAGCCGGCACCTAGGGAAACCTACCAAACCTGTGCATTTCTGAAAACTAGAGACCTAGGGGAATCCAAGGAGGGGTGACTTGCGGGGCTCGGAGCAGGTTCTGTTACCCAGAATCCTTTGCAAACCTCAAAATTTGGCTAAAAAAACACATGTTCCTCACATTTCTGTGGCAGAAAGTTTTGGAATCTGAGAGGAGCGACAAATTTCCTTCCACCCAGCGTTTCCCTAAGTCTCCCGATAAAAATGATACCTCACTTGTGTGGGTAGGCGTAGCGCCCGCGACAGGAAACGCCCCAAAGCGCAACATGGACACATCCAAATTTTTGAAAGAAAACAGAGGTGTTTTTTGCGAAGTGCCTAACTGTAGATTTTGGCCTCTAGCTCAGCCGACACCAAGGGAAACCTACCAAACCTGTGCATTTCTGAAAACTAGAGACCTAGGGGAATCCAAGGAGGGGTGACTTGCAGGGCTTGGACCAGGTTCTGTTACCCAGAATCCTTTGCAAACCTCAAAATTTGGCTAAAAAAACACATGTTACTCACATTTCTGTGGCAGAAAGTTCTGGAATCTGAGAGGAGCCACAAATTCCCTTCCACCCAGCGTTCCTCCAAGTCTCCAGATAAAAATTATACCTCACTTGTGTGGGTAAGCCTAGCGCCCGCGACAGGAAACGCCCCAAAGCGCAACGTGGACACATCCAAATTTTTGAAAGATAACAGAGGTGTTTTTTGCGAAGTGCCTACCTGTAGATTTTGGCCTCTAGCTCAGCCGGCACCTAGGGAAACCTACCAAACCTGTGCATTTCTGAAAACTAGAGAACTAAGGGAATCCAAGGAGGGGTGACTTGCGGGGCTCCGACCAGGTTCTGTTACCCAGAATCCTTTGCAAACCTCAAAATTTGGCTAAAAAACACATGTTCCTCACATTTCTGTGGCAGGACGTTCTAGAATCTGAGAGGAGTCACGAATTTCCATCCACCCAGCGTTTCCCCAAGACTGACGATAAAAATTATACCTCACTTGTGTGGGTAGGCCTAGCGCCCGCGACAGGAAACGCCCCAAAGCACAACGTGGACACATCCAAATTTTTGAAAGAAAACAGAGGTGTTTTTTGCGAAGTGCCCACCTGTAGATTTTGGCCTCTAGCTCAGCCGGCACCTAGGAAAACCTACCAAACCTGTGCATTTCTGAAAACTAGAGACCTAGGGGAATCCAAGGAGGGGTGACTTGCGGGGCTCGGACCAGGTTCTGTTACCCAGAATCCTTTGCAAACCTCACAATTTGGCTAAAAAAACACATGTTCCTCACATTTCTGTAGCAGAAAGTTCTGGAATCTGAGAGGAGCCGCGAATTTCCATCCACCCAGCGTTCCCCCAAGTCTCCCGATAAAAATGATACCTCACTTGTGTGGGTAGGCCTAGCGCCGGCAACAGGAAACGCCCCAAAGCGCAACATGGACACATCCAAATTTTTGAAAGAAAACAGAGGTGTTTTTTGCGAAGTGCCTAACTGTAGATTTTGGCCTCTAGCTCAGCCGGCACTAAGGGAAACCTACCAAACCTGTGCATTTCTGAAAACTAGATACCTATGGGAATCCAAGGAGGGGTGACTTGCAGGGCTCGGACCAGGTTCTGTTACCCAGAATCCTTTGCAAACCTCAAAATTTGGCTAAAAAAACACATGTTACTCACATTTCAGTGGCAGAAAGTTCTGGAATCTGAGAGGAGCCACAAATTTCCTTCCACCCAGCGTTCCCCCAAGTCTCCCGATAAAAATAATACCTCACTTGTGTGGGTAGGCCTAGCGCCCGCGACAGGAAATGCCCCAAAGCGCAACGTGGACACATCCAAATTTTTGAAAGGAAACAGGTGTTTTTTGCGAAGTGCCTACCTGTAGATTTTGGCCTCTAGCTCAGCCGGCACCTAGGGAAACCTACCAAACCTGTGCATTTCTGAAAACTAGAGACCTAGGGGAATCCAAGGAGGGGTGACTTGCGGGGCTCGGACCAGGTTCTGTTACCCAGAATCCTTTGCAAACCTCATAATTTGGCTAAAAAAACACATGTTCCTCACATTTCTGTGGCAGAAAGTTCTGGAATCTGAGAGGAGCCACAAATTTACTTCCACCTAGCGTTCCCCCGAGTCTCCCGATAAAAATGATACCTCACTTGTGTGGGTAAGCCTAGCGCCCGCGACAGGAAACGCCCCAAAGCGCAACGTGGACACATCCACATTTTTGAAAGAAAACAGATGTGTTTTTTGTGAAGTGCCTACCTGTAGATTTTGGCCTCTAGCTCAGCCGGCACTTAGGGAAACCTACCAAACCTGTGCATTTCTGAAAATTAGAGACCTAGGGGAATCCAAGGAGGGGTGACTTCCGGGGCTCGGACCAGGTTCTGTTACCCAAAATCCTTTGCAAACCTCAAAATTTGGCTAAAAAAACACATGTTCCTCACATTTCTGTGGCAGAAAGTTTTGGAATCTGAGAGGAGCCACAAATTTCCTTCCACCCAGCGTTTCCCTAAGTCTCCCGATAAAAATGATACCTCACCTGTGTGGGTAGGCCTAGCGCCTGCGACAGGAAACGCCCCAAAGCGCAACATGGACACATCCAAATTTTTGAAAGAAAACAGAGGTGTTTTTTGCGAAGTGCCTAACTGTAGATTTTGGCCTCTAGGTCAGCCGGCACCTAGGGAAACCTACCAAACCTGTGCATTTCTGAAAACTAGAGACCTAGGGGAATCCAAGATGGGGTGACTTGCAAGGCTCGGACCAGGTTCTGTTACCCAGAATCCTTTGCAAACCTCAAACTTTGGCTAAAAAACACATGTTCCTCACATTTCTGTGGCAGAAAGTTCTGGAATCTGACAGGAGCCACAAATTCCCTTCCACCCAGCGTTCCTCCAAGTCTCCCGATAAAAATTATACCTCACTTGTGTGGGTAGGCCTAGCGCCCGCGACATGAAACGCCCCAAAGCGCAACGTGGACACATCCAAATTTTTTAAAGAAAACAGATGTGTTTTTTGTGAAGTGCCTACCTGTAGATTTTGGCCTCTAGCTCAGCCGGCACTTAGGGAAACCTACCAAACCTGTGCATTTCTGAAAACTAGAGACCTAGGGGAATCCAAGGAGGGGTGACTTGCGGGGCTCGGACCAGGTTCTGTTACCCAGAATCCTTTGCAAACCTCATAATTTGGCTAAAAAAACACATGTTCCTCACATTTCTGTGGCAGAGAGTTCTGGAATCTGAGAGGAGCCACAAATTTCCTTCCACCTAGCGTTCCCCCAAGTCTCCCGATAAAAATTATACCTCACTTGTGTGGGTAAGCCTAGCGCCCGCGACAGGAAACGCCCCAAAGCGCAACGTGGACACATCCAAATTTTTGAAAGAAAACAGATGTGTTTTTTGTGAAGTGCCTACCTGTAGATTTTGGCCTCTAGCTCAGCCGGCACTTAGGGAAACCTACCAAACCTGTGCATTTCTGAAAACTAGAGACCTAGGGGAATCCAAGGAGGGGTGACTTGCGGGGCTCGGACCAGGTTCTGTTACCCAGAATCCTTTGCAAACCTCATAATTTGGCTAAAAAAACACATGTTCCTCACATTTCTGTGGCAGAGAGTTCTGGAATCTGAGAGGAGCCACAAATTTCCTTCCACCTAGCGTTCCCCCAAGTCTCCCGATAAAAATGATACCTCACTTGTGTGGGTAAGCCTAGCGCCCGCGACAGGAAATGCCCCAAAGCGCAACGTGGACACATCCAAATTTTTGAAAGAAAACAGATGTGTTTTTTGTGAAGTGCCTACCTGTAGATTTTGGCCTCTAGCTCAGCCGGCACTTAGGGAAACCTACCAAACCTGTGCATTTCTGAAAACTAGAGACCTAGGGGAATCCAAGGAGGGGTGACTTGCGGGGCTTGGACCAGGTTCTGTTACCCAGAATCCTTTGCAAACCTCAAAATTTGGCTAAAAAACACATGTTCCTCACATTTCTGTGGCAGAAAGTTCTGGAATCTGACAGGAGCCACAAATTCCCTTCCACCCAGCGTTCCTCCAAGTCTCCCGATACAAATTATACCTCACTTGTGTGGGTAGGCCTAGCGCCCGCGACAGGAAACGCCCCAAAGCGCAACGTGGACACATCCAAATTTTTTAAAGAAAACAGATGTGTTTTTTGTGAAGTGCCCACCTGTAGATTTTGGCCTCTAGCTCAGCCGGCACCTAGGGAAACCTACCAAACCTGTGCATTTCTGCAAACTAGAGAACTAGGGGAATCCAAGGAGGGGTGACTTGCGGGGCTCGGACCAGGTTCTGTTACTGAGAATCCTTTGCAAACCTCAAAATTTGGCTAAAAAACACATGTTCCTCACATTTCTGTGGCAGGAAGTTCTGGAATCTGAGAGGAGCCACGAATTTCCATCCACCCAGCGTTCCCCCAAGTCTCCCGATAAAAATAATACCTCACTTGTGTGGGTAGGCCTAGCGGCCGCGACAGGAAACGCCCCAAAGCGCAACATGGAAACATCCAAATTTTTGAAAGAAAACAGAGGTGTTTTTTGCGAAGTGCCTACCTGTAGATTTTGGCCTCTAGCTCAGCCGGCACCTAGGGAAACCTACCAAACCTGTGCATTTCTGAAAACTAGAGACCTAGGGGAATCCAAGGAGGGGTGACTTGCGGGGCTCGGAGCAGGTTCTGTTACCCAGAATCCTTTGCAAACCTCAAAATTTGGCTAAAAAAACACATGTTCCTCACATTTCTGTGGCAGAAAGTTCTGGAATCTGACAGGAGCCACAAATTCCCTTCCACCCAGCGTTCCTCCAAGTCTCCCGATACAAATTATACCTCACTTGTGTGGGTAGGCCTAGCGCCCGCGACAGGAAACGCCCCAAAGCGCAACGTGGACACATCCAAATTTTTGAAAGAAAACAGAGGTGTTTTTTGCAAAGTGCCTACCTTTAGATTTTGGCCTCTAGCTCAGCCGGCACCTAGGGAAACCTACCAAACCTGTGCATTTCTGAAAACTAGAGACCTAGGGGAACCCAAGGAGGGGTGACTTGCGGGGCTCGGACCAGGTTCTGTTACCCGGAATCCTTTGCAAACCTCAAAATTTGGCTAAAAAAACACATGTTCCTCAAATTTCTGTGGCAAAAAGTTCTGGAATCTAAGAGGAGCCACGAATTTCCATCCACCCAGCGTTCCCCCAAGTCTCCCGATAAAAATGATACCTCACTTGTGTGGGTAGGCCTAGCGCCCGCGACAGGAAACGCCCCAAAGCGCAATGTGGACACATCCAAATTTTTTAAAGAAAACAGAGGTGTTTTTTGCGAAGTGCCTACCTATAGATTTTGGCCTCTAGCTCAGCCGGCACCTAGGGAAACCTACCAAACCTGTGCATTTCTGAAAACTAGAGACCTAGGGGAATCCAAGGAGGGGTGACTTGCGGGGCTCGGAGCAGGTTCTGTTACCCAGAATCCTTTGCAAACCTCAAAATTTGGCTAAAAAAACACATGTTCCTCACATTTCTGTGGCAGAAAGTTTTGGAATCTGAGAGGAGCGACAAATTTCCTTCCACCCAGCGTTTCCCTAAGTCTCCCGATAAAAATGATACCTCACTTGTGTGGGTAGGCCTAGCGGCCGCGACAGGAAACGCCCCAAAGCGCAACATGGAAACATCCAAATTTTTGAAAGAAAACAGAGGTGTTTTTTGCGAAGTGCCTACCTGTAGATTTTGGCCTCTAGCTCAGCCGGCACCTAGGGAAACCTACCAAACCTGTGCATTTCTGAAAACTAGAGACCTAGGGGAATCCAAGGAGGGGTGACTTGCGGGGCTTGGACCAGGTTCTGTTACCCAGAATCCTTTGCAAACCTCAAAATTTGGCTAAAAAACACATGTTCCTCACATTTCTGTGGCAGAAAGTTCTGGAATCTGACAGGAGCCACAAATTCCCTTCCACCCAGCGTTCCTCCAAGTCTCCCGATACAAATTATACCTCACTTGTGTGGGTAGGCCTAGCGCCCGCGACAGGAAACGCCCCAATGCGCAACATGGACACATCCAAATTTTTGAAAGAAAACAGAGGTGTTTTTTGCGAAGTGCCTAACTGTAGATTTTGGCCTCTAGCTCAGCCGACACCAAGGGAAACCTACCAAACCTGTGCATTTCTGAAAACTAGAGACCTAGGGGAATCCAAGGAGGGGTGACTTGCAGGGCTCGGACCAGGTTCTGTTACCCAGAATCCTTTGCAAACCTCAAAATTTGGCTAAAAAAACACATGTTACTCACATTTCTGTGGCAGAAAGTTCTGGAATCTGAGAGGAGCCACAAATTCCCTTCCACCCAGCGTTCCTCCAAGTCTCCCGATAAAAATTATACCTCACTTGTGTGGGTAGGCCTAGCGCCCGCGACAGGAAACGGCCCAAAGCGCAACGTGGACACATCCAAATTTTTGAAAGATAACAGAGGTGTTGTTTGCGAAGTGCCTACCTGTAGATTTTGGCCTCTAGCTCAGCCGGCACCTAGGGAAACCTACCAAACCTGTGCATTTCTGAAAACTAGAGAACTAAGGGAATCCAAGGAGGGGTGACTTGCGGGGCTCCGACCAGGTTCTGTTACCCAGAATCCTTTGCAAACCTCAAAATTTGGCTAAAAAACACATGTTCCTCACATTTCTGTGGCAGGAAGTTCTAGAATCTGAGAGGAGTCACGAATTTCCATCCACCCAGCGTTCCCCCAAGACTGACGATAAAAATGATACCTCACTTGTGTGGGTAGGCCTAGCGCCCGCGACAGGAAACGCCCCAAAGCACAACGTGGACACATCCAAATTTTTGAAAGAAAACAGAGGTGTTTTTTGCGAAGTGCCCACCTGTAGATTTTGGCCTCTAGCTCAGCCGGCACCTAGGAAAACCTACCAAACCTGTGCATTTCTGAAAACTAGAGACCTAGAGGAATCCAAGGAGGGGTGACTTGCGGGGCTCGGACCAGGTTCTGTTACACAGAATCCTTTGCAAACCTCACAATTTGGCTAAAAAAACACATGTTCCTCACATTTCTGTAGCAGAAAGTTCTGGAATCTGAGAGGAGCCGCGAATTTCCATCCACCCAGCGTTCCCCCAAGTCTCTCGATAAAAATGATACCTCACTTGTGTGGGTAGGCCTAGCGCCGGCAACAGGAAACGCCCCAAAGCGCAACATGGACACATCCAAATTTTTTAAAGAAAACAGAGGTGTTTTTTGCGAAGTGCCTAACTGTAGATTTTGGCCTCTAGCTCAGCCGGCACTAAGGGAAACCTACCAAACCTGTGCATTTCTGAAAACTAGATACCTAGGGGAATCCAAGGAGGGGTGACTTGCAGGGCTCGGACCAGGTTCTGTTACCCAGAATCCTTTGCAAACCTCAAAATTTGGCTAAAAAAACAGATGTTACTCACATTTCAGTGGCAGAAAGTTCTGGAATCTGAGAGGAGCCACAAATTTCCTTCCACCCAGCGTTTCCCTAAGTCTCCCGATAAAAATGATACCTCACCTGTGTGGGTAGGCCTAGCGCCTGCGACAGGAAACGCCCCAAAGCGCAACATGGACACATCCAAATTTTTGAAAGAAAACAGAGGTGTTTTTTGCGAAGTGCCTAACTGTAGATTTTGGCCTCTAGGTCAGCCGGCACCTAGGGAAACCTACCAAACCTGTGCATTTCTGAAAACTAGAGACCTAGGGGAATCCAAGATGGGGTGACTTGCGAGGCTCGGACCAGGTTCTGTTACCCAGAATCCTTTGCAAACCTCAAACTTTGGCTAAAAAACACATGTTCCTCACATTTCTGTGGCAGAAAGTTCTGGAATCTGACAGGAGCCACAAATTCCCTTCCACCCAGCGTTCCTCCAAGTCTCCCGATAAAAATTATACCTCACTTGTGTGGCTAGGCCTAGCGCCCGCGACATGAAACGCCCCAAAGCGCAACGTGGACACATCCAAATTTTTGAAAGAAAACAGATGTGTTTTTTGTGAAGTGCCTACCTGTAGATTTTGGCCTCTAGCTCAGCCGGCACTTAGGGAAACCTACCAAACCTGTGCATTTCTGAAAACTAGAGACCTAGGGGAATCCAAGGAGGGGTGACTTGCGGGGCTTGGACCAGGTTCTGTTACCCAGAATCCTTTGCAAACCTCAAAATTTGGCTAAAAAACACATGTTCCTCACATTTCTGTGGCAGAAAGTTCTGGAATCTGACAGGAGCCACAAATTCCCTTCCACCCAGCGTTCCTCCAAGTCTCCCGATACAAATTATACCTCACTTGTGTGGGTAGGCCTAGCGCCCGCGACAGGAAACGCCCCAAAGCGCAACGTGGACACATCCAAATTTTTTAAAGAAAACAGAGGTGTTTTTTGCAAAGTGCCTACCTGTAGATTTTGGCCTCTAGCTTAGCCGGCACCTAGGGAAACCTACCAAACCTGTGCATTTCGGAAAACTAGAGACCTAGGGGAATCCAAGGAGGGGTGACTTGCGGGGCTCGGACCATGTTCTGTTATCCAGAATCCTTTGCAAACCTCAAAATTTGGCTAAAAAAACACATGTTCCTCACATTTCTGTGGCAGAAAGTTTTGGAATCTTGGAGGAGCCACAAATTTCCTTCCACCCAGCGTTTCCCTAAGTCTCCCGATAAAAATGATACCTCACTTGTGTGGGTAGGCCTAGCGCCCGCGACAGGAAACGCCCCAAAGCGCAACATGGACACATCCACATTTTTGAAAGAAAACAGAGGTGTTTTTTGTGATGTGCCTACCTGTAGATTTTGGCCTCTAGCTCAGCCGGCACTTAGGGAAACCTACCAAACCTGTGCATTTCTGAAAACTAGAGACCTAGGGGAATCCAAGGAGGGGTGACTTGCATGGCTTGGACCAGGTTCTGTTACCCAGAATCCTTTGCAAACCTCAAAATTTGGCTAAAAAACACATGTTCCTCACATTTCTGTGGCAGAAAGTTCTGGAATCTGGGAGGAGCCACAAATTCCCTTCCACCCAGCGTTCCTCCAAGTCTCCCAATAAAAATGATACCTCACTTGTATGGGTAGGCCTAGCGCCCGCGACAGGAAACGCCCCAAAGCGCAACGTGGACATATCCAAATTTTTGAAAGAAAACAGAGGTGTTTTTTGCGAAGTGCCTACCTGTAGATTTTGGCCTCTAGCTCAGCCGGCACCTAGGGAAACCTACCAAACCTGTGCATTTCTGAAAACTAGAGACCTAGGGGAATCCAAGGAGGGGTGACTTGCGGGGCTCTTACCAGGTTCTGTTACCCAGAATCCTTTGCAAACCTCAAAATTTGGCTAAAAAAACACATGTTCCTCACATTTCTGTGGCAGAAAGTTTTGGAATCTGAGAGGAGCCACAAATTTCCTCCCACCCAGCGTTTCCCTAAGTCTCCCGATAAAAATGATACCTCACTTGTGTGGGTAGGCCTAGCGCCCGCGACAGGAAACGCCCCAAAGCGCAACGTGGACACATCCAAATTTTTGAAAGAAATCAGAGGTGTTTTTTGCGAAGTGCCTACCTGTAGATTTTGGCCTCTAGCTCAGCCGCCACTTAGGGAAACCTACCAAACCTGTGCATTTCTGAAAACTAGAGACCTAGGGGAATCCAAGGAGGGGTGACTTGCGGGGCTTGGACCAGGTTCTGTTACCCAGAATCCTTTGCAAACCTCAAAATTTGGCTAAAAAACACATGTTCCTCACATTTCTGTGGCAGAAAGTTCTGGAATCTGGGAGGAGCCACAAATTCCCTTCCACCCAGCGTTCCTCCAAGTCTCCCAATAAAAATGATACCTCACTTGTATGGGTAGGCCTAGCGCCCGCGACAGGAAACGCCCCAAAGCGCAACGTGGACACATCCAAATTTTTGAAAGAAAACAGAGGTGTTTTTTGCGAAGTGCCTACCTGTAGATTTTGGCCTCTAGCTCAGCCGGCACCTAGGGAAACCTACCAAACCTGTGCATTTCTGAAAACTGGAGACCTAGGGAAATCCAAGGAGGGGTGACTTGCGGGGCTCGGACCAGGTTCTGTTACCCAGAATCCTTTGCCAACCTCAAAATTTGGCTAAAAAAACACATGTTCCTCACATTTCTGTGGCAGAAAGTTTGGGAATCTGAGAGGAGCCACAAATTTCCTTCCACCCAGCGTTTCCCTAAGTCTCCCGATACAAATTTTACCTCGCTTGTGTAGGTAGGCCTAGCGCCCGCGACAGGAAACGCCCCAAAACGCAACGTGGACACATCCACATTTTTGAAAGATAACAGAGGTGTTTTTTGCGAAGTGCCTACCTTTAGATTTTGGCCTCTAGCTCAGCCGGCACCTAGGGAACCTACCAAACCTGTGCATTTCTGAAAACTAGAGAACTAGGGGAATTCAAGGAGGGGTGACTTGCGGGGCTTGGACCATGTTCTGTTATCCAGAATCCTTTGCAAACCTCAAAATTTGGCTAAAAAAACACATGTTCCTCACATTTCTGTGGCAGAAAGTTTTGGAATCTTGGAGGAGCCACAAATTTCCTTCCACCCAGCGTTTCCCTAAGTCTCCCGATAAAAATGATACCTCACTTGTGTGGGTAGGCCTAGCGCCCGCGACAGGAAACGCCCCAAAGCGCAACATGGACACATCCACATTTTTGAAAGAAAACAGAGGTGTTTTTTGCGAAGTGCCTACCTGTAGATTTTGGCCTCTAGGTCAGCCGGCACCTATGGAAACCTACCAAACCTGTGCATTTATGAAAACTAGAGACCTAGGGGAATCCAAGATGGAGTGACTTGCGAGGCTCGGACCAGGTTCTGTTTACCCAGAATCCTTTGCAAACCTCAAAATTTGGCTAAAAAAACACATGTTTCTCACGTTTCTGTGGCAGAAAGTTCTGGAATGTGAGAGGAGCCACAAATTTCCTTCCATCCAGCGTTCCCCCAAGTCTCCCGATAAAAATGATACCTCACTTGTGTGGGTAGGCCTAGTGCCCGCGACAGGAAACGCCCCAAAGGGCAACGTGGACACATCCAAATTTTTGAAAGAAAACAGAGGTGTTTTTTGCGAAGTGCCTACCTGTAGATTTTGGCCTCTAGGTCAGCCGGCACCTAGGGAAACCTACCAAACCTGTGCATTTCTGAAAACTAGAGACCTAGGGGAATCCAAGGAGGGGTGACTTGTGGGGCTCGGACCAGGTTCTGTTACCCGGAATCCTTTGCAAACCTCAAAATTTGGCTAAAAAAACACATGTTCCTCACATTTCTGTGGCAGAAAGTTCTGGAATCTGAGAGGAGCCACAAATTTCCATCCACCGAACGTTCCCCCAAGTCTCCCGATAAAAATGATACCTCACTTGTGTGGGTAGGCCTAGCGCCCGCGACAGGAAACGCCCCAAAGCGCAACATGGACACATCCACATTTTTTAAAGAAAACAGACGTGTTTTTGCGAAGTGCCTAACTGTAGATTTTGGCCTCTAGCTCAGCCGGCACTTAGGGAAACCTACCAAACCTGTGCATTTCTGAAAACTAGAGACCTAGGGGAATCCAAGGAGGGGTAACTTGCGGGGCTTGGACCAGGTTCTGTTACCCAGAATCCTTTGCAAACCTCAAAATTTGGCTAAAAAAACACATGTTCCTCACATTTCTGTGGCACAAAGTTTTGGAATCTGAGAGGAGCCACAAATTTCCTCCCACCCAGCGTTTCCCTAAGTCTCCCGATAAAAATGATACCTCACTTGTGTGGGTAGGCCTAGCGCCGCGATAGGAAACGCCCCAAAGCGCAACGTGGACACATCCACATTTTTAAAAGAAATCAGAGGTGTTTTTTGCAAAGTGCCTACCTGTAGATTTTGGCCTCTAGCTCAGCCGGCACCTAGGGAACCTACCAAACCTGTGCATTTCTGAAAACTAGAGAACTAGGGGAATCCAAGGAGGGGTGACTTGCGGGGCTCGGACCAGGTTCTGTTACCCAGAATCCTTTGCAAACCTCAAAATTTGGCTAAAAAACACATGTTCCTCACATTTCTGTGGCAGGAAGTTCTGGAATCTGAGAGGAGCCACGAATTTCCATCCACCCAACGTTCCCCCAAGTCTCCCGATAAAAATGATACCTCACTTGTGTGGGTAGGCTAGCGCCCGCGACAGTAAACGCCCCAAAGCACAACGTGGACACATCCAAATTTTTTAAAGAAAACAGAGGTGTTTTTTGCGAAGTGCCTACCTGTAGATTTTGGCCTCTAGCTCAGCCGGCACCTAGGGAAACCTACCAAACCTGTGCATTTCTGAAAACTAGAGACCTAGGGGAATCCAAGATGGGGTGACTTGCGAGGCTCGGACCAGGTTCTGTTTACCCAGAATCCTTTGCAAACCTCAAAATTTGGCTAAAAAAACACATGTTTCTCACGTTTCTGTGGCAGAAAGTTCTGGAATGTGAGAGGAGCCACAAATTTCCTTCCACCCAGCGTTCCCCTAAGTCTCCCGATAAAAATGATACCTCACTTGTGTGGGTAGGCCTAGCGCCCGCGACAGGAAACGCCCCAAAGCGCAACGTGGACACATCCAAATTTTTGAAAGAAAACAGAGGTGTTTTTTGCGAAGTGCCTACCTGTAGATTTGGGCCTCTAGCTCAGCTGGCACTTAGGGAAACCTACCAAACCTGTGCATTTCTGAAAACTAGAGACCTAGGGGAATCCAAGGAGGGGTGACTTGCGGGGCTTGGACCAGGTTCTGTTACCCAGAATCCTTTGCATACCTCAAAATTTGGCTAAAAAACACATGTTCCTCACATTTCTGTGGCAGGAAGTTCTGGAATCTGAGAGGAGCCACGAATTTCCATCCACCCAACGTTCCCCCAAGTCTCCCGATAAAAATGGTACCTCACTTGTGTGGGTAGGCTAGCGCCCGCGACAGTAAACGCCCCAAAGCACAACGTGGACACATCAAAATTTTTGAAAGAAAACAGAGGTGTTTTTTGCGAAGTGCCTACCTGTAGATTTTGGCCTCTAGCTCAGCCGGCACCTAGGGAAACCTACCAAACCTGTGCATTTCTGAAAACTAGAGACCTAGGGGAATCCAAGATGGGGTGACTTGCGAGGCTCGGACCAGGTTCTGTTTACCCAGAATCCTTTGCAAACCTCAAAATTTGGCTAAAAAAACACATGTTTCTCACGTTTCTGTGGCAGAAAGTTCTGGAATGTGAGAGGAGCCACAAATTTCCTTCCACCCAGCGTTCCCCCAAGTCTCCCGATAAAAATGATACCTCACTTGTGTGGGTAGGCCTAGCGCCCGCGACAGGAAACGCCCCAAAGCGCAACGTGGACACATCCAAATTTTTGAAAGAAAACAGAGGTGTTTTTTGGGAAGTGCCTACCTGTAGATTTTGGCCTCTAGCTCAGCCGGCACTTAGGGAAACCTACCAAACCTGTGCATTTCTGAAAACTAGAGACCTAGGGGAATCCAAGGAGGGGTGACTTGCGGGGCTCGGACCAGGTTCTGTTACCCGGAATCCTTTGCAAAACTCAAAATTTGGCTAAAAAACCACATGTTCCTCACATTTCTGTGGCAGAAAGTTCTGGAATCTGAGAGGAGCCACGAATTTCCATCCACCCAACGTTCCCCCAAGTCTCCCGATAAAAATGATACCTCACTTGTGTGGGTAGGCCTAGCGCCCGCGACAGGAAACGCCCCAAAGCGCAACATGGACACATCCAAATTTTTGAAAGAAAACAGAGGTGTTTTTTGCGAAGTGCCTACCTGTAGATTTTGGCCTCTAGCTCAGCCGGCACCTAGGGAAGCCTACCAAACCTGTGCATTTCTGAAAACTAGAGACCTAGGGGAATCCAAGATGGGGTGACATGCGAGGCTCGGACCAGGTTCTGTTACCCAGAATCCTTTGCAAACCTCAAAATTTGGCTAAAAAACACATGTTCCTCACATTTCTGTGGCAGAAAGTTCTGGAATCTTGGAGGAGCCACAAATTCCCTTCCACCCAGCGTTCCTCCAAGTCTCCCAATAAAAATGATACCTCACTTGTATGGGTAGGCCTAGCGCCCGCGACAGGAAACGCCCCAAAGCGCAACGTGGACACATCCAAATTTTTGAAAGAAAACAGAGGTGTTTTTTGCGAAGTGCCTACCTGTAGATTTTGGCCTCTAGCTCAGCCGGCACCTAGGGAAACCTACCAAACCTGTGCATTTATGAAAACTAGAGACCTAGGGGAATCCAAGGAGGGGTGACTTGCGGGGCTCGGACCAGGTTCTGTTACCCGGAATCCTTTGCAAACCTCAAAATTTGGCTAAAAAAACACATGTTCTTCACATTTCTGTGGCAGAAAGTTATGGAATCTGAGAGGAGCCTCGAATTTCCATCCACCCAACGTTCCCCCAAGTCTCCCGATAAAAATGATACCTCACTTGTGGTGGTAGGCCTAGTGCCCGCGACAGGAAACGCCCCAAAGCGCAACATGGACACATCCAAATTTTTGAAAGAAAGCAGAGGTGTTTTTTGCGAAGTGGCTAACTTTAGATTTTGGCCTCTAGCTCAGCCGGCACTTAGGGAAACCTACCAAACCTGTGCATTTCTGAAAACTAGAAACCTAGGGGAATCCAAGATGGGGTGACTTGCGGGGCTTGGACCAGGTTCTGTTACCCAGAATCCTTTGCAAACCTCAAAATTTGGCTACAAAAACACATGTTCCTCACATTTTTGTGGCAGAAAGTTTTGGAATCTGAGAGGAGCCACAAATTTCCTTCCACCCAGCGTTTCCCTAAGTCTCTCGATAAAAATGATACCTCACTTGTGTGGGTAGGCCTAGCGCCCGCGACAGGAAACGCCCCAAAGGGCAACGTGGACACATCCACATTTTTGAAAGAAAACAGAGGTGTTTTTTGCGAAGTGCCTACCTGTAGATTTTGGCCTCTAGCTCAGCCGGCACCTAGGGAAGCCTACCAAACCTGTGCATTTCTGAAAACTAGAGACCTAGGGGAATCCAAGATGGGGTGACATGCGAGGCTCGGACCAGGTTCTGTTACCCAGAATCCTTTGCAAACCTCAACATTTGGCTAAAAAAACACATGTTCCTCACATTTCTGTGGCAGAAAGTTCTGGAATCTGAGAGGAGCCACAAATTTCCTTCTACCCAGCGTTCCCCCAAGTCTCTCGATAAAAATGATACCTCACTTGTGTGGGTAGGCCTAGCGCCCGCGACAGGAAACGCCCCAAAGCGCAACGTGGACACATCCAAATTTTTTAAAGAAAACAGAGGTTTTTTTTGTGATGTGCCTACCTGTAGATTTTGGCCTCTAGCTCAGCCGGCACTTAGGGAAACCTACCAAACCTGTGCATTTCTGAAAACTAGAGACCTAGGGGAATCCAAGGAGGGGTGACTTGCGGGGCTTCGACCAGGTTCTGTTACCCAGAATCCTTTGCAAAGCTCAACATTTGGCTAAAAAACACATGTTCCTCACATTTCTGTGGCAGAAAGTTCTGGAATCTGACAGGAGCCACAAATTCACTTCCACACAGCGTTCCTCCAAGTCTCCCGATAAAAATGATACCACACTTGTGTGGGTAGGCCTAGCGCCCGCGACAGGAAACGCCCCAAAGCGCAACGTGGACACATCCAAATTTTTTAAAGAAAACAGAGGTGTTTTTTGCGAAGTGCCTACCTGTAGATTTTGGCCTCTAGCTCAGCCGGCACTTAGGGAAACCTACCAAACCTGTGCATTTCTGAAAACTAGAGACCTAGGGGAATCCAAGGAGGGGTGACTTGCGGGGCTTGGACCAGGTTCTGTTACCCAGAATCCTTTGCAAACCTCAAAATTTGGCTAAAAAACACATGTTCCTCACATTTCTGTGGCAGAAAGTTCTGGAATCTGGGAGGAGCCACAAATTCCCTTCCACCCAGCGTTCCTCCAAGTCTCCCAATAAAAATGATACCTCACTTGTATGGGTAGGCCTAGCGCCCGTGACAGGAAACGCCCCAAAGCGCAACGTGGACACATCCAAATTTTTGAAAGAAAACAGAGGTGTTTTTTGTGGTGTGCCAACCTGTAGATTTTGGCCTCTAGCTCAGCCGGCACTTAGGGAAACCTACCAAACCTGTGCATTTCTGAAAACTAGAGACCTAGGGGAATCCAAGGAGGGGTGACTTGCGGGGCTTGGACCAGGTTCTGTTACCCAGAATCCTTTGCAAACCTCAAAATTTGGCTAAAAAACACATGTTCCTCACATTTCTGTGGCAGAAAGTTCTGGAATCTGGGAGGAGCCACAAATACCCTTCCACCCAGCGTTCCTCCAAGTCTCCCGATAAAAATGATACCTCACTTGTGTGGGTAGGCCTAGCGCCCGCGACAGGAAACGCCCCAAAGCGCAACGTGGACACATCCACATTTTTGAAAGAAAACAGAGGTGTTTTTTGCGAAGTGCCTACCTGTAGATTTTGGCCTCTAGCTCAGCCGGCACCTAGGGAAACCTACCAAACCTGTGCATTTCTGAAAACTAGAGACCTAGGGGAATCCAAGGAGGGGTGACTTGTGGGGCTCGGAACAGGTTCTGTTACCCAGAATCCTTTGCAAACCTCAAAATTTGGCTAAAAAAACACATGTTCCTCACTTTTCTGTGGCAGAAAGTTCTGGAATCTGAGGGGAGCCACGAATTTCCATCCACCCAGCGTTCCCCCAAGTCTCCCGATAAAAATGATACCTCACTTGTGTGGGTGGGCCTAGCGCCCGCGACAGAAAACGCCCCAAAGCGCAACGTGGACACATCCAAATTTTTTAAAGAAAACAGAGGTGTTTTTTGCGAAGTGCCTACCTGTAGATTTTGGCCTCTAGCTCAGCCGGCACCTAGGGAAACCTACCAAACCTGTGCATTTCTGAAAACTAGAGACCTAGGGGAATCCAAGGAGGGGTGACTTGCTGGGCTCGGACCAGGTTCTTTTACCCAGAATCCTTTGCAAACCTCAAAATTTGGCTAAAAAAACACATGTTCCTCACATTTCTGTGGCAGAAAGTACTGGAATCTGAGAGAAGCCACAAATTTCCTACCACCCAGCGTTCCTCCAAGTCTCACGATAAGAATGATACCTCATTTGTGTGGGTAGGCCTAGCGCCCGCGACAGGTAACGCCCCAAAGCGCAACTTGGACACATCCAAATTTTTGAAAGAAAACAGAGGTGTTTTTTTGCGAAGTGCCTACCCGTAGATTTTGGCCTCTAGCTCAGCCGGCACCTAGGGAAACCTACCACACCTGTGCATTTCTGAAAACTAGAGACCTAGGGGAATCCAAGGAGGGGTGACTTGCGGGGCTCGGACCAGGTTCTGTTACCCAGAATCCTTTGCAAACCTCAAAATTTGGCTAAAAAAACACATGTTCCTCACATTTCTGTTGCAGAAAGTTTTGGAATCTGAGAGGAGCCACACATTTTTTTCCACCCAGCGTTTCCCTAAGTCTCCCGATAAAAATGATACCTCACTTGTGTGGGTAGGCCTAGCGCCCGCGACAGAAAACGCCCCAAAGCGCAGCGTGGACACATCCAAATTTTTGAAAGAAACAGAGGTGTTTTTTGCGAAGTGCCTACCTGTAGATTTTGGCCTCTAGCTCAGCCGGCACCTAGGGAAACCTACCAAACCTGTGCATTTCTGAAAACTAGTGACCTAGGGGAATCCAAGGAGTGGTGACTTGTGGGGTTCGGAACAGGTTCTGTTACCCAGAATCCTTTGCAAACCTCAAAATTTGGCTAAAAAAACACATGTTCCTCAATTTTCTGTGGCAGAAAGTTCTGGAATCTGAGAGGAGCCACGAATTTCCATCCACCCAGCGTTCCCCCAAGTCTCCCGATAAAAATGATACCTCACTTGTGTGGGTAGGCCTAGCGCCCGCAACAGAAAACGCCCCAAAGCGCAACGTGGACACATCCAAATTTTTGAAAGAAACAGAGGTGTTTTTTGCGAAGTGCCTACCTGTAGATTTTGGCCTCTAGCTCAGCCGGCACCTAGGAAAACCTACCAAACCTGTGCATTTCTGAAAACTAGAGACCTAGGGGACTCCAAGGAGGGGTGACTTGCGGGGCTCGGACCAGGTTCTGTTACCCAGAATCCTTTGCGAACCTCAAAATTTGGCTAAAAAAACACATGTTCCTCACATTTCTGTGGCAGAAAGTTCTGGAATCTGAGAGGAGCCACAAATTTCCTTCCATCCAGCGTTCCCCCAAGTCTCCCGATAAAAATGATACCTCACTTGTGTGGGTAGGCCTAGCGCCCGCGACAGGAAACACCCCAAAGCGCAACGTGGACACATCCAAATTTTTGAAAGAAAACAGAGGTGTTTTTTGCGAAGTGCCTACCTGTAGATTTTGGCCTCTAGCTCAGCCGGCACCTAGGGAAACCTACCAAACCTGTGCATTTCTGAAAACTAGAGACCTAGGGGAATCCAAGGAGGGGTGACTTGCTGGGCTCGGACCAGGTTCTTTTACCCAGAATCCTTTGCAAACCTCAAAATTTGGCTAAAAAAACACATGTTCCTCACATTTCTGTGGCAGAAAGTACTGGAATCTGAGAGAAGCCACAAATTTCCTACCACCCAGCGTTCCTCCAAGTCTCACGATAAGAATGATACCTCATTTGTGTGGGTAGGCCTAGCGCCCGCGACAGGAAACGCCCCAAAGCGCAACTTGGACACATCCAAATTTTTGAAAGAAAACAGAGGTGTTTTTTTGCGAAGTGCCTACCCGTAGATTTTGGCCTCTAGCTCAGCCGGCACCTAGGGAAACCTACCACACCTGTGCATTTCTGAAAACTAGAGACCTAGGGGAATCCAAGGAGGGGTGACTTGCGGGGCTCGGACCAGGTTCTGTTACCCAGAATCCTTTGCAAACCTCAAAATTTGGCTAAAAAAACACATGTTCCTCACATTTCTGTTGCAGAAAGTTTTGGAATCTGAGAGGAGCCACACATTTTTTTCCACCCAGCGTTTCCCTAAGTCTCCCGATAAAAATGATACCTCACTTGTGTGGGTAGGCCTAGCGCCCGCGACAGAAAACGCCCCAAAGCGCAGCGTGGACACATCCAAATTTTTGAAAGAAACAGAGGTGTTTTTTGCGAAGTGCCTACCTGTAGATTTTGGCCTCTAGCTCAGCCGGCACCTAGGGAAACCTACCAAACCTGTGCATTTCTGAAAACTAGAGACCTAGGGGAATCCAAGGAGTGGTGACTTGTGGGGTTCGGAACAGGTTCTGTTACCCAGAATCCTTTGCAAACCTCAAAATTTGGCTAAAAAAACACATGTTCCTCAATTTTCTGTGGCAGAAAGTTCTGGAATCTGAGAGGAGCCACGAATTTCCATCCACCCAGCGTTCCCCCAAGTCTCCCGATAAAAATGATACCTCACTTGTGTGGGTAGGCCTAGCGCCCGCGACAGAAAACGCCCCAAAGCGCAACGTGGACACATCCAAATTTTTGAAAGAAACAGAGGTGTTTTTTGCGAAGTGCCTACCTGTAGATTTTGGCCTCTAGCTCAGCCGGCACCTAGGAAAACCTACCAAACCTGTGCATTTCTGAAAACTAGAGACCTAGGGGAATCCAAGGAGGGGTGACTTGCGGGGTTCGGAACAGGTTCTGTTACCCAGAATCCTTTGCAAACCTCAAAATTTGGCTAAAAAAACACATGTTCCTCAATTTTCTGTGGCAGAAAGTTCTGGAATCTGAGAGGAGCCACGAATTTCCATCCACCCAGCGTTCCCCCAAGTCTCCCGATAAAAATGATACCTCACTTGTGTGGGTAGGCCTAGCGCCCGCGACAGAAAACGCCCCAAAGCGCAACGTGGACACATCCAAATTTTTGAAAGAAACAGAGGTGTTTTTTGCGAAGTGCCTACCTGTAGATTTTGGCCTCTAGCTCAGCCGGCACCTAGGAAAACCTACCAAACCTGTGCATTTCTGAAAACTAGAGACCTAGGGGAATCCAAGGAGCGGTGACTTGCGGGGCTCGGACCAGGTTCTGTTACCCAGAATCCTTTGCGAACCTCAAAATTTGGCTAAAAAAACACATGTTCCTCACATTTCTGTGGCAGAAAGTTCTGGAATCTGAGAGGAGCCACAAATTTCCTTCGATCCAGCGTTCCCCCAAGTCTCCCGATAAAAATGATACCTCACTTGTGTGGGTAGGCCTAGCGCCCGCGACAGGAAACACCCCAAAGCGCAACGTGGACACATCCAAATTTTTGAAAGAAAACAGAGGTGTTTTTTGCGAAGTGCCTACCTGTAGATTTTGGCCTCTAGCTCAGCCGGCACCTAGGGAAACCTACCAAACCTGTGCATTTCTGAAAACTAGAGACCTAGGGGAATCCAAGGAGGGGTGACTTGCTGGGCTCGGACCAGGTTCTTTTACCCAGAATCCTTTGCAAACCTCAAAATTTGGCTAAAAAAACACATGTTCCTCACATTTCTGTGGCAGAAAGTACTGGAATCTGAAAGAAGCCACAAATTTCCTACCACCCAGCGTTCCTCCAAGTCTCACGATAAGAATGATACCTCATTTGTGTGGGTAGGCCTAGCGCCCGCGACAGGAAACGCCCCAAAGCGCAACTTGGACACATCCAAATTTTTGAAAGAAAACAGAGGTGTTTTTTTGCGAAGTGCCTACCCGTAGATTTTGGCCTCTAGCTCAGCCGGCACCTAGGGAAACCTACCACACCTGTGCATTTCTGAAAACTAGAGACCTAGGGGAATCCAAGGAGGGGTGACTTGCGGGGCTCGGACCAGGTTCTGTTACCCAGAATCCTTTGCAAACCTCAAAATTTGGCTAAAAAAACACATGTTCCTCACATTTCTGTTGCAGAAAGTTTTGGAATCTGAGAGGAGCCACACATTTTTTTCCACCCAGCGTTTCCCTAAGTCTCCCGATAAAAATGATACCTCACTTGTGTGGGTAGGCCTAGCGCCCGCGACAGAAAACGCCCCAAAGCGCAGCGTGGACACATCCAAATTTTTGAAAGAAACAGAGGTGTTTTTTGCGAAGTGCCTACCTGTAGATTTTGGCCTCTAGCTCAGCCGGCACCTAGGGAAACCTACCAAACCTGTGCATTTCTGAAAACTAGAGACCTAGGGGAATCCAAGGAGTGGTGACTTGTGGGGTTCGGAACAGGTTCTGTTACCCAGAATCCTTTGCAAACCTCAAAATTTGGCTAAAAAAACACATGTTCCTCAATTTTCTGTGGCAGAAAGTTCTGGAATCTGAGAGGAGCCACGAATTTCCATCCACCCAGCGTTCCCCCAAGTCTCCCGATAAAAATGATACCTCACTTGTGTGGGTAGGCCTAGCGCCCGCGACAGAAAACGCCCCAAAGCGCAACGTGGACACATCCAAATTTTTGAAAGAAACAGAGGTGTTTTTTGCGAAGTGCCTACCTGTAGATTTTGGCCTCTAGCTCAGCCGGCACCTAGGAAAACCTACCAAACCTGTGCATTTCTGAAAACTAGAGACCTAGGGGAATCCAAGGAGGGGTGACTTGCGGGGCTCGGACCAGGTTCTGTTACCCAGAATCCTTTGCGAACCTCAAAATTTGGCTAAAAAAACACATGTTCCTCACATTTCTGTGGCAGAAAGTTCTGGAATCTGAGAGGAGCCACAAATTTCCTTCCATCCAGCGTTCCCCCAAGTCTCCCGATAAAAATGATACCTCACTTGTGTGGGTAGGCCTAGCGCCCGCGACAGGAAACACCCCAAAGCGCAACGTGGACACATCCAAATTTTTGAAAGAAAACAGAGGTGTTTTTTGCGAAGTGCCTACCTGTAGATTTTGGCCTCTAGCTCAGCCGGCACCTAGGGAAACCTACCAAACCTGTGCATTTCTGAAAACTAGAGACCTAGGGGAATCCAAGGAGGGGTGACTTGCTGGGCTCGGACCAGGTTCTGTTACCCAGAATCCTTTGCAAACCTCAAAATTTGGCTAAAAAAACACATGTTCCTCACATTTCTGTGGCAGAAAGTTCTGGAATCTGAGAGGAGCCACGAATTTCCTTCCATCCAGCGTTCCCCCAAGTCTCCCGATAAAAATGATACCTCACTTGTGTGGGTAGGCCTAGCGCCCGCGACAGGAAACGCCCCAAAGCGCAACGTGGACACATCCAAATTTTTGAAAGAAAACAGAGGTGTTTTTTGCGAAGTGCCTAACTGTAGATTTTGGCCTCTAGCTCAGCCGGCACCTAGGGAAACCTACCAAACCTGTGCATTTCTGAAAACTAGAGACCTAGGGGAATCCAAGGAGGGGTGACTTGCTGGGCTCGGACCAGGTTCTGTTACCCAGAATCCTTTGCAAACCTCAAAATTTGGCTAAAAAAACACATGTTCCTCACATTTCTGTGGCAGAAAGTTCTGGAATCTGAGAGAAGCCACAAATTTCCTACCACCCAGCGTTCCTCCAAGTCTCACGATAAGAATGATACCTCACTTGTGTGGGTAGGCCTAACGCCCGCGACAGGAAACGCCCCAAAGCGCAACGTGGACACATCCAAATTTTTGAAAGAAAACAGAGGTGTTTTTTGCGAAGTGCCTACCTGTAGATTTTGGCCTCTAGCTCAGCCGGCACCTAGGGAAACCTACCAAACCTGTGCATTTCTGAAAACTAGAGACCTAGGGGAATCCAAGGAGGGGTGACTTGTGGGGCTCGGAACAGGTTCTGTTACCCAGAATCCTTTGCAAACCTGAAAATTTGGCTAAAAAACACATGTTCCTCCCTTTTCTGTGGCAGAAAGTTCTGGAATCTGAGAGGAGCCATGAATTTCCATCCACCCAGCGTTCCCCCAAGTCTCCCGATAAAAATGATACCTCACTTGTGTGGGTAGGCCTAGCGCCCGCGACAGGAAACGCCCCAAAGCGCAACGTGGACACATCCAAATTTTTGAAAGAAACAGAGGTGTTTTTTGCGAAGTGCCTACCTGTAGATTTTGGCCTCTAGCTCAGCCGGCACCTAGGGAAACCTACCAAACCTGTGCATTTCTGAAAACTAGAGACCTAGGGGAATCCAAGGAGGGGTGACTTGCGGGGCTCGGACCAGGTTCTGTTACCCGGAATCCTTTGCAAACCTCAAAATTTGGCTAAAAAAACACATGTTCCTCACATTTCTGTGGCAGAAAGTTCTGGAATCTGGGAGGAGCCACAAATTCCCTTCCACCCAGCGTTCCTCCAAGTCTCCCAATAAAAATGATACCTCACTTGTATGGGTAGGCCTAGCGCCCGCGACAGGAAACGCCCCAAAGCGCAACGTGGACACATTCAAAATTTTTGAAAGAAAACAGAGGTGTTTTTTGCGAAGTGCCTACCTGTAGATTTTGGCCTCTAGCTCAGCCGGCACCTAGGGAAACCTACCAAACCTGTGCATTTCTGAAAACTAGATACCTAGGGGAATCCAAGGAGGGGTGACTTGCGGGGCTCGGACCAGGTTCTGTTACCCAGAATCCTTTGCAAACCTCAAAATTTGGCTAAAAAAACACATGTTCCTCACATTTCTGTGGCAGAAAGTTTTGGAATCTGAGAGGAGCCACAAATTTCCTTCCACCCAGCGTTTCCCTAAGTCTCCCGATAAAAATGATACCTCACTTGTGTGGGTAGGCCTAGCGCCCGCGTCAGGAAACGCCCCAAAGCGCAACGTGGACACATCCAAATTTTTGAAAGAAAACAGAGTTGTTTTTTGTGATGTGCCTACCTGTAGATTTTGGCCTCTAGCTCAGCCGGCACTTAGGGAAACCTACCAAACCTGTGCATTTCTGAAAACTAGAGACCTAGGGGAATCCAAGGAGGGGTGACTTGCGGGGCTCGGACCAGGTTCTGTTACCCGGAATCCTTTGCAAACCTCAAAATTTGGCTAAAAAAACACATGTTTCTCACATTTCTGTGGCAGAAAGTTCTGGAATCTGGGAGGAGCCACAAATTCCCTTCCACCCAGCGTTCCTCCAAGTCTCCCAATAAAAATGATACCTCACTTGTATGGGTAGGCCTAGCGCCCGTGACAGGAAACGCCCCAAAGCGCAACGTGGACACATCCAAATTTTTGAAAGAAAACAGAGGTGTTTTTTGTGGTCTGCCAACCTGTAGATTTTGGCCTCTAGCTCAGCCGGCACTTAGGGAAACCTACCAAACCTGTGCATTTCTGAAAACTAGAGACCTAGGGGAATCCAAGGAGGGGTGACTTGCGGGGCTTGGACCAGGTTCTGTTACCCAGAATCCTTTGCAAACCTCAAAATTTGGCTAAAAAACACATGTTCCTCACATTTCTGTGGCAGAAAGTTCTGGAATCTGGGAGGAGCCACAAATACCCTTCCACCCAGCGTTCCTCCAAGTCTCCCGATAAAAATGATACCTCACTTGTGTGGGTAGGCCTAGCGCCCGCGACAGGAAACGCCCCAAAGCGCAACGTGGACACATCCACATTTTTGAAAGAAAACAGAGGTGTTTTTTGCGAAGTGCCTACCTGTAGATTTTGGCCTCTAGCTCAGCCGGCACCTAGGGAAACCTACCAAACCTGTGCATTTCTGAAAACTAGAGACCTAGGGGAATCCAAGGAGGGGTGACTTGTGGGGCTCGGAACAGGTTCTGTTACCCAGAATCCTTTGCAAACCTCAAAATTTGGCTAAAAAAACACATGTTCCTCACTTTTCTGTGGCAGAAAGTTCTGGAATCTGAGGGGAGCCACGAATTTCCATCCACCCAGCGTTCCCCCAAGTCTCCCGATAAAAATGATACCTCACTTGTGTGGGTGGGCCTAGCGCCCGCGACAGAAAACGCCCCAAAGCGCAACGTGGACACATCCAAATTTTTTAAAGAAAACAGAGGTGTTTTTTGCGAAGTGCCTACCTGTAGATTTTGGCCTCTAGCTCAGCCGGCACCTAGGGAAACCTACCAAACCTGTGCATTTCTGAAAACTAGAGACCTAGGGGAATCCAAGGAGGGGTGACTTGCTGGGCTCGGACCAGGTTCTTTTACCCAGAATCCTTTGCAAACCTCAAAATTTGGCTAAAAAAACACATGTTCCTCACATTTCTGTGGCAGAAAGTACTGGAATCTGAGAGAAGCCACAAATTTCCTACCACCCAGCGTTCCTCCAAGTCTCACGATAAGAATGATACCTCATTTGTGTGGGTAGGCCTAGCGCCCGCGACAGGAAACGCCCCAAAGCGCAACTTGGACACATCCAAATTTTTGAAAGAAAACAGAGGTGTTTTTTTGCGAAGTGCCTACCCGTAGATTTTGGCCTCTAGCTCAGCCGGCACCTAGGGAAACCTACCACACCTGTGCATTTCTGAAAACTAGAGACCTAGGGGAATCCAAGGAGGGGTGACTTGCGGGGCTCGGACCAGGTTCTGTTACCCAGAATCCTTTGCAAACCTCAAAATTTGGCTATAAAAACACATGTTCCTCACATTTCTGTTGCAGAAAGTTTTGGAATCTGAGAGGAGCCACACATTTTTTTCCACCCAGCGTTTCCCTAAGTCTCCCGATAAAAATGATACCTCACTTGTGTGGGTAGGCCTAGCGCCCGCGACAGAAAACGCCCCAAAGCGCAGCGTGGACACATCCAAATTTTTGAAAGAAACAGAGGTGTTTTTTGCGAAGTGCCTACCTGTAGATTTTGGCCTCTAGCTCAGCCGGCACCTAGGGAAACCTACCAAACCTGTGCATTTCTGAAAACTAGAGACCTAGGGGAATCCAAGGAGTGGTGACTTGTGGGGTTCGGAACAGGTTCTGTTACCCAGAATCCTTTGCAAACCTCAAAATTTGGCTAAAAAAAACACATGTTCCTCAATTTTCTGTGGCAGAAAGTTCTGGAATCTGAGAGGAGCCACGAATTTCCATCCACCCAGCGTTCCCCCAAGTCTCCCGATAAAAATGATACCTCACTTGTGTGGGTAGGCCTAGCGCCCGCGACAGAAAACGCCCCAAAGCGCAACGTGGACACATCCAAATTTTTGAAAGAAACAGAGGTGTTTTTTGCGAAGTGCCTACCTGTAGATTTTGGCCTCTAGCTCAGCCGGCACCTAGGAAAACCTACCAAACCTGTGCATTTCTGAAAACTAGAGACCTAGGGGAATCCAAGGAGGGGTGACTTGCGGGGCTCGGACCAGGTTCTGTTACCCAGAATCCTTTGCGAACCTCAAAATTTGGCTAAAAAAACACATGTTCCTCACATTTCTGTGGCAGAAAGTTCTGGAATCTGAGAGGAGCCACAAATTTCCTTCCATCCAGCGTTCCCCCAAGTCTCCCGATAAAAATGATACCTCACTTGTGTGGGTAGGCCTAGCGCCTGCGACAGGAAACACCCCAAAGCGCAACGTGGACACATCCAAATTTTTGAAAGAAAACAGAGGTGTTTTTTGCGAAGTGCCTACCTGTAGATTTTGGCCTCTAGCTCAGCCGGCACCTAGGGAAACCTACCAAACCTGTGCATTTCTGAAAACTAGAGACCTAGGGGAATCCAAGGAGGGGTGACTTGCTGGGCTCGGACCAGGTTCTTTTACCCAGAATCCTTTGCAAACCTCAAAATTTGGCTAAAAAAACACATGTTCCTCACATTTCTGTGGCAGAAAGTACTGGAATCTGAGAGAAGCCACAAATTTCCTACCACCCAGCGTTCCTCCAAGTCTCACGATAAGAATGATACCTCATTTGTGTGGGTAGGCCTAGCGCCCGCGACAGGAAACGCCCCAAAGCGCAACTTGGACACATCCAAATTTTTGAAAGAAAACAGAGGTGTTTTTTTGCGAAGTGCCTACCCGTAGATTTTGGCCTCTAGCTCAGCCGGCACCTAGGGAAACCTACCACACCTGTGCATTTCTGAAAACTAGAGACCTAGGGGAATCCAAGGAGGGGTGACTTGCGGGGCTCGGACCAGGTTCTGTTACCCAGAATCCTTTGCAAACCTCAAAATTTGGCTAAAAAAACACATGTTCCTCACATTTCTGTTGCAGAAAGTTTTGGAATCTGAGAGGAGCCACACATTTTTTTCCACCCAGCGTTTCCCTAAGTCTCCCGATAAAAATGATACCTCACTTGTGTGGGTAGGCCTAGCGCCCGCGACAGAAAACGCCCCAAAGCGCAGCGTGGACACATCCAAATTTTTGAAAGAAACAGAGGTGTTTTTTGCGAAGTGCCTACCTGTAGATTTTGGCCTCTAGCTCAGCCGGCACCTAGGGAAACCTACCAAACCTGTGCATTTCTGAAAACTAGAGACCTAGGGGAATCCAAGGAGTGGTGACTTGTGGGGTTCGGAACAGGTTCTGTTACCCAGAATCCTTTGCAAACCTCAAAATTTGGCTAAAAAAACACATGTTCCTCAATTTTCTGTGGCAGAAAGTTCTGGAATCTGAGAGGAGCCACGAATTTCCATCCACCCAGCGTTCCCCCAAGTCTCCCGATAAAAATGATACCTCACTTGTGTGGGTAGGCCTAGCGCCCGCGACAGAAAACGCCCCAAAGCGCAACGTGGACACATCCAAATTTTTGAAAGAAACAGAGGTGTTTTTTGCGAAGTGCCTACCTGTAGATTTTGGCCTCTAGCTCAGCCGGCACCTAGGAAAACCTACCAAACCTGTGCATTTCTGAAAACTAGAGACCTAGGGGAATCCAAGGAGGGGTGACTTGCGGGGCTCGGACCAGGTTCTGTTACCCAGAATCCTTTGCAAACCTCAAAATTTGGCTAAAAAAACACATGTTCCTCACATTTCTGTGGCAGAAAGTTCTGGAATCTGAGAGAAGCCACAAATTTCCTACCACCCAGCGTTCCTCCAAGTCTCACGATAAGAATGATACCTCACTTGTGTGGGTAGGCCTAACGCCCGCGACAGGAAACGCCCCAAAGCGCAACGTGGACACATCCAAATTTTTGAAAGAAAACAGAGGTGTTTTTTGCGAAGTGCCTACCTGTAGATTTTGGCCTCTAGCTCAGCCGGCACCTAGGGAAACCTACCAAACCTGTGCATTTCTGAAAACTAGAGACCTAGGGGAATCCAAGGAGGGGTGACTTGTGGGGCTCGGAACAGGTTCTGTTACCCAGAATCCTTTGCAAACCTGAAAATTTGGCTAAAAAACACATGTTCCTCCCTTTTCTGTGGCAGAAAGTTCTGGAATCTGAGAGGAGCCATGAATTTCCATCCACCCAGCGTTCCCCCAAGTCTCCCGATAAAAATGATACCTCACTTGTGTGGGTAGGCCTAGCGCCCGCGACAGGAAACGCCCCAAAGCGCAACGTGGACACATCCAAATTTTTGAAAGAAACAGAGGTGTTTTTTGCGAAGTGCCTACCTGTAGATTTTGGCCTCTAGCTCAGCCGGCACCTAGGGAAACCTACCAAACCTGTGCATTTCTGAAAACTAGAGACCTAGGGGAATCCAAGGAGGGGTGACTTGCGGGGCTCGGACCAGGTTCTGTTACCCAGAATCCTTTGCAAACCTCAAAATTTGGCTAAAAAAACACATGTTCCTCACATTTCTGTGGCAGAAAGTTTTGGAATCTGAGAGGAGCCACAAATTTCCTTCCACCCAGCGTTTCCCTAAGTCTCCCGATAAAAATGATACCTCACTTGTGTGGGTAGGCCTAGCGCCCGCGTCAGGAAACGCCCCAAAGCGCAACGTGGACACATCCAAATTTTTGAAAGAAAACAGAGTTGTTTTTTGTGATGTGCCTACCTGTAGATTTTGGCCTCTAGCTCAGCCGGCACTTAGGGAAACCTACCAAACCTGTGCATTTCTGAAAACTAGAGACCTAGGGGAATCCAAGGAGGGGTGACTTGCGGGGCTCGGACCAGGTTCTGTTACCCGGAATCCTTTGCAAACCTCAAAATTTGGCTAAAAAAACACATGTTTCTCACATTTCTGTGGCAGAAAGTTCTGGAATCTGGGAGGAGCCACAAATTCCCTTCCACCCAGCGTTCCTCCAAGTCTCCCAATAAAAATGATACCTCACTTGTATGGGTAGGCCTAGCGCCCGTGACAGGAAACGCCCCAAAGCGCAACGTGGACACATCCAAATTTTTGAAAGAAAACAGAGGTGTTTTTTGTGGTCTGCCAACCTGTAGATTTTGGCCTCTAGCTCAGCCGGCACTTAGGGAAACCTACCAAACCTGTGCATTTCTGAAAACTAGAGACCTAGGGGAATCCAAGGAGGGGTGACTTGCGGGGCTTGGACCAGGTTCTGTTACCCAGAATCCTTTGCAAACCTCAAAATTTGGCTAAAAAACACATGTTCCTCACATTTCTGTGGCAGAAAGTTCTGGAATCTGGGAGGAGCCACAAATACCCTTCCACCCAGCGTTCCTCCAAGTCTCCCGATAAAAATGATACCTCACTTGTGTGGGTAGGCCTAGCGCCCGCGACAGGAAACGCCCCAAAGCGCAACGTGGACACATCCACATTTTTGAAAGAAAACAGAGGTGTTTTTTGCGAAGTGCCTACCTGTAGATTTTGGCCTCTAGCTCAGCCGGCACCTAGGGAAACCTACCAAACCTGTGCATTTCTGAAAACTAGAGACCTAGGGGAATCCAAGGAGGGGTGACTTGTGGGGCTCGGAACAGGTTCTGTTACCCAGAATCCTTTGCAAACCTCAAAATTTGGCTAAAAAAACACATGTTCCTCACTTTTCTGTGGCAGAAAGTTCTGGAATCTGAGGGGAGCCACGAATTTCCATCCACCCAGCGTTCCCCCAAGTCTCCCGATAAAAATGATACCTCACTTGTGTGGGTGGGCCTAGCGCCCGCGACAGAAAACGCCCCAAAGCGCAACGTGGACACATCCAAATTTTTTAAAGAAAACAGAGGTGTTTTTTGCGAAGTGCCTACCTGTAGATTTTGGCCTCTAGCTCAGCCGGCACCTAGGGAAACCTACCAAACCTGTGCATTTCTGAAAACTAGAGACCTAGGGGAATCCAAGGAGGGGTGACTTGCTGGGCTCGGACCAGGTTCTTTTACCCAGAATCCTTTGCAAACCTCAAAATTTGGCTAAAAAAACACATGTTCCTCACATTTCTGTGGCAGAAAGTACTGGAATCTGAGAGAAGCCACAAATTTCCTACCACCCAGCGTTCCTCCAAGTCTCACGATAAGAATGATACCTCATTTGTGTGGGTAGGCCTAGCGCCCGCGACAGGAAACGCCCCAAAGCGCAACTTGGACACATCCAAATTTTTGAAAGAAAACAGAGGTGTTTTTTTGCGAAGTGCCTACCCGTAGATTTTGGCCTCTAGCTCAGCCGGCACCTAGGGAAACCTACCACACCTGTGCATTTCTGAAAACTAGAGACCTAGGGGAATCCAAGGAGGGGTGACTTGCGGGGCTCGGACCAGGTTCTGTTACCCAGAATCCTTTGCAAACCTCAAAATTTGGCTATAAAAACACATGTTCCTCACATTTCTGTTGCAGAAAGTTTTGGAATCTGAGAGGAGCCACACATTTTTTTCCACCCAGCGTTTCCCTAAGTCTCCCGATAAAAATGATACCTCACTTGTGTGGGTAGGCCTAGCGCCCGCGACAGAAAACGCCCCAAAGCGCAGCGTGGACACATCCAAATTTTTGAAAGAAACAGAGGTGTTTTTTGCGAAGTGCCTACCTGTAGATTTTGGCCTCTAGCTCAGCCGGCACCTAGGGAAACCTACCAAACCTGTGCATTTCTGAAAACTAGAGACCTAGGGGAATCCAAGGAGTGGTGACTTGTGGGGTTCGGAACAGGTTCTGTTACCCAGAATCCTTTGCAAACCTCAAAATTTGGCTAAAAAAACACATGTTCCTCAATTTTCTGTGGCAGAAAGTTCTGGAATCTGAGAGGAGCCACGAATTTCCATCCACCCAGCGTTCCCCCAAGTCTCCCGATAAAAATGATACCTCACTTGTGTGGGTAGGCCTAGCGCCCGCGACAGAAAACGCCCCAAAGCGCAACGTGGACACATCCAAATTTTTGAAAGAAACAGAGGTGTTTTTTGCGAAGTGCCTACCTGTAGATTTTGGCCTCTAGCTCAGCCGGCACCTAGGAAAACCTACCAAACCTGTGCATTTCTGAAAACTAGAGACCTAGGGGAATCCAAGGAGGGGTGACTTGCGGGGCTCGGACCAGGTTCTGTTACCCAGAATCCTTTGCGAACCTCAAAATTTGGCTAAAAAAACACATGTTCCTCACATTTCTGTGGCAGAAAGTTCTGGAATCTGAGAGGAGCCACAAATTTCCTTCCATCCAGCGTTCCCCCAAGTCTCCCGATAAAAATGATACCTCACTTGTGTGGGTAGGCCTAGCGCCTGCGACAGGAAACACCCCAAAGCGCAACGTGGACACATCCAAATTTTTGAAAGAAAACAGAGGTGTTTTTTGCGAAGTGCCTACCTGTAGATTTTGGCCTCTAGCTCAGCCGGCACCTAGGGAAACCTACCAAACCTGTGCATTTCTGAAAACTAGAGACCTAGGGGAATCCAAGGAGGGGTGACTTGCTGGGCTCGGACCAGGTTCTTTTACCCAGAATCCTTTGCAAACCTCAAAATTTGGCTAAAAAAACACATGTTCCTCACATTTCTGTGGCAGAAAGTACTGGAATCTGAGAGAAGCCACAAATTTCCTACCACCCAGCGTTCCTCCAAGTCTCACGATAAGAATGATACCTCATTTGTGTGGGTAGGCCTAGCGCCCGCGACAGGAAACGCCCCAAAGCGCAACTTGGACACATCCAAATTTTTGAAAGAAAACAGAGGTGTTTTTTTGCGAAGTGCCTACCCGTAGATTTTGGCCTCTAGCTCAGCCGGCACCTAGGGAAACCTACCACACCTGTGCATTTCTGAAAACTAGAGACCTAGGGGAATCCAAGGAGGGGTGACTTGCGGGGCTCGGACCAGGTTCTGTTACCCAGAATCCTTTGCAAACCTCAAAATTTGGCTAAAAAAACACATGTTCCTCACATTTCTGTTGCAGAAAGTTTTGGAATCTGAGAGGAGCCACACATTTTTTTCCACCCAGCGTTTCCCTAAGTCTCCCGATAAAAATGATACCTCACTTGTGTGGGTAGGCCTAGCGCCCGCGACAGAAAACGCCCCAAAGCGCAGCGTGGACACATCCAAATTTTTGAAAGAAACAGAGGTGTTTTTTGCGAAGTGCCTACCTGTAGATTTTGGCCTCTAGCTCAGCCGGCACCTAGGGAAACCTACCAAACCTGTGCATTTCTGAAAACTAGAGACCTAGGGGAATCCAAGGAGTGGTGACTTGTGGGGTTCGGAACAGGTTCTGTTACCCAGAATCCTTTGCAAACCTCAAAATTTGGCTAAAAAAACACATGTTCCTCAATTTTCTGTGGCAGAAAGTTCTGGAATCTGAGAGGAGCCACGAATTTCCATCCACCCAGCGTTCCCCCAAGTCTCCCGATAAAAATGATACCTCACTTGTGTGGGTAGGCCTAGCGCCCGCGACAGAAAACGCCCCAAAGCGCAACGTGGACACATCCAAATTTTTGAAAGAAACAGAGGTGTTTTTTGCGAAGTGCCTACCTGTAGATTTTGGCCTCTAGCTCAGCCGGCACCTAGGAAAACCTACCAAACCTGTGCATTTCTGAAAACTAGAGACCTAGGGGAATCCAAGGAGGGGTGACTTGCGGGGCTCGGACCAGGTTCTGTTACCCAGAATCCTTTGCAAACCTCAAAATTTGGCTAAAAAAACACATGTTCCTCACATTTCTGTGGCAGAAAGTTCTGGAATCTGAGAGAAGCCACAAATTTCCTACCACCCAGCGTTCCTCCAAGTCTCACGATAAGAATGATACCTCACTTGTGTGGGTAGGCCTAACGCCCGCGACAGGAAACGCCCCAAAGCGCAACGTGGACACATCCAAATTTTTGAAAGAAAACAGAGGTGTTTTTTGCGAAGTGCCTACCTGTAGATTTTGGCCTCTAGCTCAGCCGGCACCTAGGGAAACCTACCAAACCTGTGCATTTCTGAAAACTAGAGACCTAGGGGAATCCAAGGAGGGGTGACTTGTGGGGCTCGGAACAGGTTCTGTTACCCAGAATCCTTTGCAAACCTGAAAATTTGGCTAAAAAACACATGTTCCTCCCTTTTCTGTGGCAGAAAGTTCTGGAATCTGAGAGGAGCCATGAATTTCCATCCACCCAGCGTTCCCCCAAGTCTCCCGATAAAAATGATACCTCACTTGTGTGGGTAGGCCTAGCGCCCGCGACAGGAAACGCCCCAAAGCGCAACGTGGACACATCCAAATTTTTGAAAGAAACAGAGGTGTTTTTTGCGAAGTGCCTACCTGTAGATTTTGGCCTCTAGCTCAGCCGGCACCTAGGGAAACCTACCAAACCTGTGCATTTCTGAAAACTAGAGACCTAGGGGAATCCAAGGAGGGGTGACTTGCGGGGCTCGGACCAGGTTCTGTTACCCAGAATCCTTTGCAAACCTCAAAATTTGGCTAAAAAAACACATGTTCCTCACATTTCTGTGGCAGAAAGTTCTGGAATCTGAGAGAAGCCACAAATTTCCTTCCACCCAGCGTTCCTCCAATTCTCACGATAAGAATGATACCTCACTTGTGTGGGTAGGCCTAGCGCCCGCGACAGGAAACGCCCCAAAGCGCAACGTGGACACATCCACATTTTTTAAAGAAAACAGAGGTGTTTTTTGCGAAGTGCCTACCTGTAGATTTTGGCCTCTAGCTCAGCCGGCACCTAGGGAAACCTACCAAACCTGTGCATTTCTGAAAATTAGAGACCTAGGGGAATCCAAGGAGGGGTGACTTGCGGGGCTCAGACCAGGTTCTGTTACCCAAAATCCTTTGCAAACCTCAAAATTTGGCTAAAAAAACACATGTTCCTCACATTTCTGTGGCAGAAAGTTTTGGAATCTGAGAGGAGCCACAAATTTCGTTCCATCCAGCGTTCCCCCAAGTCTCCCGATAAAAATGATACCTCACTTGTGTGGGTAGGCCTAGCGCCCGCGACAGGAAACGCCCCAAAGCGCAACGTGGACACATCCACATTTTTTAAAGAAAATAGAGGTGTTTTTTGCGAAGTGCCTACCTGTAGATTTTGGCCTCTAGCTCAGCCGGCACCTAGGGAAACCTACCAAACCTGTGCATTTCTGAAAACTAGAGACCTAGGGGAATCCAAGGAGGGGTGACTTGCTGGGCTCGGACCAGGTTCTGTTACCCAGAATCCTTTGCAAACCTCAAAATTTGGCTAAAAAAACACATGTTCCTCACATTTCTGTGGCAGAAAGTTCTGGAATCTGAGAGGAGCCACGAATTTCCTTCCATCCAGCGTTCCCCCAAGTCTCCCGATAAAAATGATACCTCACTTGTGTGGGTAGGCCTAGCGCCCGCGACAGGAAACGCCCCAAAGCGCAACGTGGACACATCCAAATTTTTGAAAGAAAACAGAGGTGTTTTTTGCGAAGTGCCTACCTGTAGATTTTGGCCTCTAGCTCAGCCGGCACCTAGGGAAACCTACCAAACCTGCGCATTTCTGAAAACTAAAGACCTAGGGGAATCCAAGGAGGGGTGACTTGTGGGGCTCGGAACAGGTTCTGTTACCCAGAATCCTTTGCAAACCTCAAAATTTGGCTAAAAAAAACACATGTTCCTCACTTTTGTGTGGCAGAAAGTTCTGGAATCTGAGAGGAGCCACGAATTTCCATCCACCCAGCGTTCCCCCAAGTCTCCCGATAAAAATGATACCTCACTTGTGTGGGTGGGCCTAGCGCCCGCGACAGAAAACGCCCCAAAGCGCAACGTGGACACATCCAAATTTTTGAAAGAAACAGAGTTGTTTTTTGCGAAGTGCCTACCTGTAGATTTTGGCCTCTAGCTCAGCCGGCACCTAGGGAAACCTACCAAACCTGTGTATTTCTGAAAACTAGAGACCTAGGGGAATCCAAGGAGTGGTGACTTGTGGGGTTCGGAACAGGTTCTGTTACCCAGAATCCTTTGCAAACCTGAAAATTTGGCTAAAAAACACATGTTCCTCACTTTTCTGTGGCAGAAAGTTCTGGAATCTGAGAGGAGCCATGAATTTCCATCCACCCAGCGTTCCCCCAAGTCTCCCGATAAAAATGATACCTCACTTGTGTGGGTAGGCCTACGCCCGCGACAGAAAACGCCCCAAAGCGCAACGTGGACACATCCAAATTTTTGAAAGAAACAGAGGTGTTTTTTGCGAAGTGCCTACCTGTAGATTTTGGCCTCTAGCTCAGCCGGCACCTAGGGAAACCTACCAAACCTGTGCATTTCTGAAAACTAGAGACCTAGGGGAATCCAAGGAGGGGTGACTTGCGGGGTTCGGACCAGGTTCTGTTACCCAGAATCCTTTGCAAACCTCAAAATTTGGCTAAAAAAACACATGTTCCTCACATTTCTGTGGCAGAAAGTTCTGGAATCTGAGAGAAGCCACAAATTTCCTTCCACCCAGCGTTCCTCCAATTCGCACGATAAGAATGATACCTCACTTGTGTGGGTAGGCCTAGCGCCCGCGACAGGAAACGCCCCAAAGCGCAACGTGGACACATCCACATTTTTGAAAGAAAACAGAGGTGTTTTTTGCGAAGTGCCTACCTGTAGATTTTGGCCTCTAGCTCAGCCGGCACCTAGGGAAACCTACCAAACCTGTGCATTTCTGAAAACTAGAGACCTAGGAGAATCCAAGGAGGGGTGACTTGAGGGGCTCGGACCAGGTTCTGTTACCCAGAATCCTTTGCAAACCTCAAAATTTGGCAAAAAAAACACATGTTCCTCACATTTCTGTGGCAGAAAGTTCTGGAATCTGAGAGGAGCCACAAATTTCCTTCCATCCAGCGTTCCCCCAAGTCTCCCAATAAAAATGATACCTCACTTGTGTGGGTAGGCCTAGCGCCCGCGACAGGAAACGCCCCAAAGCGCAACGTGGACACATCCACATTTTTGAAAGAAAACAGAGGTGTTTTTTGCGAAGTGCCTACCTGTAGATTTTGGCCTCTAGCTCAGCCGGCACCTAGGGAAACCTACCAAACCTGTGCATTTCTTAAAACTAGAGACCTAGGGGAATCCAAGGAGGGGTGACTTGAGGGGCTCGGACCAGGTTCTGTTACCCAGAATCCTTTGCAAACCTCAAAATTTGGCTAAAAAAACACATGTTCCTCACATTTCTGTGGCAGAAAGTTCTGGAATCTGAGAGGAGCCACAAATTTCCTTCCATCCAGCGTTCCCCCAAGTCTCCCGATAAAAATGATACCTCACTTGTGTGGGTAGGCCTAGCGCCCGCGACAGGAAACGCCCCAAAGCGCAACGTGGACACATCCAAATTTTTGAAAGAAAACAGAGGTGTTTTTTGCGAAGTGCCTACCTGTAGATTTTGGCCTCTAGCTCAGCCGGCACCTAGGGAAACCTATCAAACCTGTGCATTTCTGAAAATTAGAGACCTAGGGGAATCCAAGGAGGGGTGACTTGCGGGGCTCAGACCAGGTTCTGTTACCCAAAATCCTTTGCAAACCTCAAAATTTGGCAAAAAAAAACACATGTTCCTCACATTTCTGTGGCAGAAAGTTTTGGAATCTGAGAGGAGCCACAAATTTCCTACCACCCAGCGTTCCTCCAAGTCTCACGATAAGAATGATACCTCACTTGTGTGGGTAGGCCTAACGCCCGCGACAGGAAACGCCCCAAAGCGCAACGTGGACACATCCAAATTTTTGAAAGAAAACAGAGGTGTTTTTTGCGAAGTGCCTACCTGTAGATTTTGGCCTCTAGCTCAGCCGGCACCTAGGGAAACCTACCAAACCTGTGCATTTCTGAAAACTAGAGACCTAGGAGAATCCAAGGAGGGGTGACTTGAGGGGCTCGGACCAGGTTCTGTTACCCAGAATCCTTTGCAAACCTCAAAATTTGGCTAAAAAAACACATGTTCCTCACATTTCTGTGGCAGAAAGTTCTGGAATCTGAGAGGAGCCACAAATTTCCTTCCATCCAGCGTTCCCCCAAGTCTCCCGATAAAAATGATACCTCACTTGTGTGGGTAGGCCTAGCGCCCGCGACAGGAAACGCCCCAAAGCGCAACGTGGACACATCCACATTTTTGAAAGAAAACAGAGGTGTTTTTTGCGAAGTGCCTACCTGTAGATTTTGGCCTCTAGCTCAGCCGGCACCTAGGGAAACCTACCAAACCTGTGCATTTCTGAAAACTAGAGACCTAGGGGAATCCAAGGAGGGGTGACTTGAGGGGCTCGGACCAGGTTCTGTTACCCAGAATCCTTTGCAAACCTCAAAATTTGGCTAAAAAAACACATGTTCCTCACATTTCTGTGGCAGAAAGTTCTGGAATCTGAGAGGAGCCACAAATTTCCTTCCATCCAGCGTTCCCCCAAGTCTCCCGATAAAAATGATACCTCACTTGTGTGGGTAGGCCTAGCGCCCGCGACAGGAAACGCCCCAAAGCGCAACGTGGACACATCCAAATTTTTGAAAGAAAACAGAGGTGTTTTTTGCGAAGTGCCTACCTGTAGATTTTGGCCTCTAGCTCAGCCGGCACCTAGGGAAACCTACCAAACCTGTGCATTTCTGAAAATTAGAGACCTAGGGGAATCCAAGGAGGGGTGACTTGCGGGGCTCAGACCAGGTTCTGTTACCCAAAATCCTTTGCAAACCTCAAAATTTGGCAAAAAAAACACATGTTCCTCACATTTCTGTGGCAGAAAGTTTTGGAATCTGAGAGGAGCCACAAATTTCCTACCACCCAGCGTTCCTCCAAGTCTCACGATAAGAATGATACCTCACTTGTGTGGGTAGGCCTAACGCCCGCGACAGGAAACGCCCCAAAGCGCAACGTGGACACATCCAAATTTTTGAAAGAAAACAGAGGTGTTTTTTGCGAAGTGCCTACCTGTAGATTTTGGCCTCTAGCTCAGCCGGCACCTAGGGAAACCTACCAAACCTGTGCATTTCTGAAAACTAGAGACCTAGGGGAATCCAAGGAGTGGTGACTTGTGGGGTTCGGAACAGGTTCTGTTACCCAGAATCCTTTGCAAACCTGAAAATTTGGCTAAAAAACACATGTTCCTCACTTTTCTGTGGCAGAAAGTTCTGGAATCTGAGAGGAGCCATGAATTTCCATCCACCCAGCGTTCCCCCAAGTCTCCCGATAAAAATGATACCTCACTTGTGTGGGTAGGCCTACGCCCGCGACAGAAAACGCCCCAAAGCGCAACGTGGACACATCCAAATTTTTTAAAGAAACAGAGGTGTTTTTTGCGAAGTGCCTACCTGTAGATTTTGGCCTCTAGCTCAGCCGGCACCTAGGGAAACCTACCAAACCTGTGCATTTCTGAAAACTAGAGACCTAGGGGAATCCAAGGAGGGGTGACTTGCGGGGCTCGGACCAGGTTCTGTTACCCAGAATCCTTTGCAAACCTCAAAATTTGGCTAAAAAAACACATGTTCCTCACATTTCTGTGGCAGAAAGTTCTGGAATCTGAGAGAAGCCACAAATTTCCTTCCACCCAGCGTTCCTCCAATTCTCACGATAAGAATGATACCTCACTTGTGTGGGTAGGCCTAGCGCCCGCGACAGGAAACGCCCCAAAGCGCAACGTGGACACATCCACATTTTTGAAAGAAAACAGAGGTGTTTTTTGCGAAGTGCCTACCTGTAGATTTTGGCCTCTAGCTCAGCCGTCACCTAGGGAAACCTACCAAACCTGTGCATTTCTGAAAACTAGAGACCTAGGGGAATCCAAGGAGGGGTGACTTGAGGGGCTCGGACCAGGTTCTGTTACCCAGAATCCTTTGCAAACCTCAAAATTTGGCTAAAAAAACACGTTCCTCACATTTCTGTGGCAGAAAGTTCTGGAATCTGAGAGGAGCCACAAATTTCCTTCCATCCAGCGTTCCCCCAAGTCTCCCGATAAAAATGATACCTCACTTGTGTGGGTAGGCCTAGCGCCCGCGACAGGAAACGCCCCAAAGCGCAACGTGGACACATCCACATTTTTGAAAGAAAACAGAGGTGTTTTTTGCGAAGTGCCTACCTGTAGATTTTGGCCTCTAGCTCAGCCGGCACCTAGGGAAACCTACCAAACCTGTGCATTTCTGAAAACTAGAGACCTAGGGGAATCCAAGGAGGGGTGACTTGAGGGGCTCGGACCAGGTTCTGTTACCCAGAATCCTTTGCAAACCTCAAAATTTGGCTAAAGAAACACATGTTCCTCACATTTCTGTGGCAGAAAGTTCTGGAATCTGAGAGGAGCCACAAATTTCCTTCCATCCAGCGTTCCCCCAAGTCTCCCGATAAAAATGATACCTCACTTGTGTGGGTAGGCCTAGCGCCCGCGACAGGAAACGCCCCAAAGCGCAACGTGGACACATCCAAATTTTTGAAAGAAAACAGAGGTGTTTTTTGCGAAGTGCCTACCTGTAGATTTTGGCCTCTAGCTCAGCCGGCACCTAGGGAAACCTACCAAACCTGTGCATTTCTGAAAACTAGAGACCTAGGGGAATCCAAGGAGGGGTGACTTGAGGGGCTCGGACCAGGTTCTGTTACCCAGAATCCTTTGCAAACCTCAAAATTTGGCTAAAAAAACACATGTTCCTCACATTTCTGTGGCAGAAAGTTCTGGAATCTGAGAGGAGCCACAAATTTCCTTCCATCCAGCGTTCCCCCAAGTCTCCCGATAAAAATGATACCTCACTTGTGTGGGTAGGCCTAGCGCCCGCGACAGGAAACGCCCCAAAGCGCAACGTGGACACATCCAAATTTTTGAAAGAAAACAGAGGTGTTTTTTGCGAAGTGCCTACCTGTAGATTTTGGCCTCTAGCTCAGCCGGCACCTAGGGAAACCTACCAAACCTGTGCATTTCTGAAAATTAGAGACCTAGGGGAATCCAAGGAGGGGTGACTTGCGGGGCTCAGACCAGGTTCTGTTACCCAAAATCCTTTGCAAACCTCAAAATTTGGCAAAAAAAACACATGTTCCTCACATTTCTGTGGCAGGAAGTTCTGGAATCTGAGAGGAGCCACGAATTTCCATCCACCCAACGTTCCCCCAAGTCTCCCGATAAAAATGATACCTCACTTGTGTGGGTAGGCTAGCGCCCGCGACAGTAAACGCCCCAAAGCACAACTTGGACACATCCAAATTTTTTAAAGAAAACAGAGGTGTTTTTTGCGAAGTGCCTACCTGTAGATTTTGGCCTCTAGCTCAGCCGGCACCTAGGGAAACCTACCAAACCTGTGCATTTCTGAAAACTAGAGACCTAGGGGAATCCAAGATGGGGTGACTTGCGAGGCTCGGACCAGGTTCTGTTTACCCAGAATCCTTTGCAAACCTCAAAATTTGGCTAAAAAAACACATGTTTCTCACGTTTCTGTGGCAGAAAGTTCTGGAATGTGAGAGGAGCCACAAATTTCCTTCCACCCAGCGTTCCCCCAAGTCTCCCGATAAAAATGATACCTCACTTGTGTGGGTAGGCCTAGCGCCCGCGACAGGAAACGCCCCAAAGCGCAACGTGGACACATCCAAATTTTTGAAAGAAAACAGAGGTGTTTTTTGCGAAGTGCCTACCTGTAGATTTTGGCCTCTAGCTCAGCCGGCACTTAGGGAAACCTACCAAACCTGTGCATTTCTGAAAACTAGAGACCTAGGGGAATCCAAGGAGGGGTGACTTGCGGGGCTCGGACCAGGTTCTGTTACCCGGAATCCTTTGCAAAACTCAAAATTTGGCTAAAAAAACACATGTTCCTCACATTTCTGTGGCAGAAAGTTCTGGAATCTGACAGGAGCCACAAATTCCCTTCCACACAGCGTTCCTCCAAGTCTCCCGATAAAAATGATACCACACTTGTGTGGGTAAGCCTAGCGCCCGCGACAGGAAACGCCCCAAAGCGCAACATGGACACATCCAAATTTTTGAAAGAAAACAGAGGTGTTTTTTGCGAAGTGCCTACCTGTAGATTTTGGCCTCTAGCTCAGCCGGCACCTAGGGAAGCCTACCAAACCTGTGCATTTCTGAAAACTAGAGACCTAGGGGAATCCAAGATGGGGTGACATGCGAGGCTCGGACCAGGTTCTGTTACCCAGAATCCTTTGCAAACCTCAAAATTTGGCTAAAAAACAAATGTTCCTCACATTTCTGTGGCAGAAAGTTCTGGAATCTTGGAGGAGCCACAAATTCCCTTCCACCCAGCGTTCCTCCAAGTCTCCCAATAAAAATGATACCTCACTTGTATGGGTAGGCCTAGCGCCCGCGACAGGAAACGCCCCAAAGCGCAACGTGGACACATCCAAATTTTTGAAAGAAAACAGAGGTGTTTTTTGCGAAGTGCCTACCTGTAGATTTTGGCCTCTAGCTCAGCCGGCACTTAGGGAAACCTACCAAACCTGTGCATTTCTGAAAACTAGAGACCTAGGGGAATCCAAGGAGGGGTGACTTGCGGGGCTCGGACCAGGTTCTGTTACCCGGAATCCTTTGCAAACCTCAAAGTTTGGCTAAAAAAACACATGTTCCTCACATTTCTGTGGCAGAAAGCTCTGGAATCTGGGAGGAGCCACAAATTCCCTTCCACCCAGCGTTCCTCCAAGTCTCCCAATAAAAATGATACCTCACTTGTATGGGTAGGCCTAGCGCCCGCGACAGGAAACGCCCCAAAGCGCAACGTGGACACATTCAAAATTTTTGAAAGAAAACAGAGGTGTTTTTTGCGAAGTGCCTACCTGTAGATTTTGGCCTCTAGCTCAGCCGGCACCTAGGGAAACCTACCAAACCTGTGCATTTATGAAAACTAGAGACCTAGGGGAATCCAAGGAGGGGTGACTTGCGGGGCTCGGACCAGGTTCTGTTACCCAGAATCCTTTGCAAACCTCAAAATTTGGCTAAAAAAACACATGTTCCTCACATTTCTGTGGCAGAAAGTTTTGGAATCTGAGAGGAGCCACAAATTTACTTCCACCCAGCGTTTCCCTAAGTCTCCCGATAAAAATGATACCTCACTTGTGTGGGTAGGCCTAGCGCCCGCGTCAGGAAACGCCCCAAAGCGCAACGTGGACACATCCAAATTTTTGAAAGAAAACAGAGTTGTTTTTTGTGATGTGCCTACCTGTAGATTTTGGCCTCTAGCTCAGCCGGCACTTAGGGAAACCTACCAAACCTGTGCATTTCTGAAAACTAGAGACCTAGGGGAATCCAAGGAGGGATGACTTGCGGGGCTTGGACCAGGTTCTGTTACCCAGAATCCTTTGCAAAGCTCAACATTTGGCTAAAAAACACATGTTCCTCACATTTCTGTGGCAGAAAGTTCTGGAATCTGACAGGAGCCACAAATTCCCTTCCACACAGCGTTCCTCCAAGTCTCCCGATAAAAATGATACCACACTTGTGTGGGTAGGCCTAGCGCCCGCGACAGGAAACGCCCCAAAGCGCAACGTGGACACATCCAAATTTTTGAAAGAAAACAGAGGTGTTTTTTGCGAAGTGCCTACCTGTAGATTTTGGTCTCTAGCTCACCCGGCACCTAGGGAAACCTACCAAACCTGTGCATTTCTGAAAACTAGAGACCTAGGGGAATCCAAGATGGGGTGACTTGCGGGGCTTGGACCAGGTTCTGTTACCCAGAATCCTTTGCAAACCTCAAAATTTGGCTAAAAAACACATGTGCCTCACATTTCTGTGGCAGGAAGTTCTGGAATCTGAGAGGAGCCACGAATTTCCATCCACCCAACGTTCCCCCAAGTCTCCCGATAAAAATGATACCTCACTTGTGTGGGCAGGCTAGCGCCCGCGACAGTAAACGCCCCAAAGCACAACGTGGACACATCCAAATTTTTGAAAGAAAACAGAGGTGTTTTTTGCGAAGTGCCTACCTGTAGATTTTGGCCTCTAGCTCAGCCGGCACCTAGGGAAACCTACCAAACCTGTGCATTTCAGAAAACTAGAGACCTAGGGGAATCCAAGATGGGGTGACTTGCGAGGCTCGGACCAGGTTCTGTTTACCCAGAATCCTTTGCAAACCTCAAAATTTGGCTAAAAAAACACATGTTCCTCACATTTCTGTGGCAGAAAGTTTTGGAATCTGAGAGGAGCCACAAATTTCCTCCCACCCAGCGTTTCCCTAAGTCTCCCGATAAAAATGATACCTCACTTGTGTGGGTAGGCCTAGCGCCGCGACAGGAAACGCCCCAAAGCGCAACGTGGACACATCCAAATTTTTAAAAGAAATCAGAGGTGTTTTTTGCAAAGTGCCTACCTGTAGATTTTGGCCTCTAGCTCAGCCGGCACCTAGGGAACCTACCAAACCTGTGCATTTCTGAAAACTAGAGAACTAGGGGAATCCAAGGAGGGGTGACTTGCGGGGCTCGGACCAGGTTCTGTTACCCAGAATCCTTTGCAAACCTCAAAATTTGGCTAAAAAACACATGTGCCTCACATTTCTGTGGCAGGAAGTTCTGGAATCTGAGAGGAGCCACGAATTTCCATCCACCCAACGTTCCCCCAAGTCTCCCGATAAAAATGATACCTCACTTGTGTGGGCAGGCTAGCGCCCGCGACAGTAAACGCCCCAAAGCACAACGTGGACACATCCAAATTTTTTAAAGAAAACAGAGGTGTTTTTTGCGAAGTGCCTACCTGTAGATTTTGGCCTCTAGCTCAGCCGGCACCTAGGGAAACCTACCAAACCTGTGCATTTCTGAAAACTAGAGACCTAGGGGAATCCAAGATGGGGTGACTTGCGAGGCTTGGACCAGGTTCTGTTTACCCAGAATCCTTTGCAAACCTCAAAATTTGGCTAAAAAAACACATGTTTCTCACGTTTCTGTGGCAGAAAGTTCTGGAATGTGAGAGGAGCCACAAATTTCCTTCCACCCAGCGTTCCCCCAAGTCTCCCGATAAAAATGATACCTCACTTGTGTGGGTAGGCCTAGTGCCCGCGACAGGAAACGCCCCAAAGCGCAACATGGACACATCCACATTTTTGAAAGAAAACAGACGTGTTTTTGCGAAGTGCCTAACTGTAGATTTTGGCCTCTAGCTCAGCCGGCACTTAGGGAAACCTACCAAACCTGTGCATTTCTGAAAACTAGAGACCTAGGGGAATCCAAGGAGGGGTAACTTGCGGGGCTTGGACCAGGTTCTGTTACCCAGAATCCTTTGCAAACCTCAAAATTTGGCTAAAAAAACACATGTTCCTCACATTTCTGTGGCAGAAAGTTTTGGAATCTGAGAGGAGCCACAAATTTCCTCCCACCCAGCGTTTCCCTAAGTCTCCCGATAAAAATGATACCTCACTTGTGTGGGTAGGCCTAGCGCCGCGACAGGAAACGCCCCAAAGCGCAACGTGGACACATCCACATTTTTAAAAGAAATCAGAGGTGTTTTTTGCAAAGTGCCTACCTGTAGATTTTGGCCTCTAGCTCAGCCGGCACCTAGGGAACCTACCAAACCTGTGCATTTCTGAAAACTAGAGAACTAGGGGAATCCAAGGAGGGGTGACTTGCGGGGCTCGGACCAGGTTCTGTTACCCAGAATCCTTTGCAAACCTCAAAATTTGGCTAAAAAACACATGTTCCTCACATTTCTGTGGCAGGAAGTTCTGGAATCTGAGAGGAGCCACGAATTTCCATCCACCCAACGTTCCCCCAAGTCTCCCGATAAAAATGATACCTCACTTGTGTGGGTAGGCTAGCGCCCGCGACAGTAAACGCCCCAAAGCACAACGTGGACACATCCAAATTTTTGAAAGAAAACAGAGGTGTTTTTTGCGAAGTGCCTACCTGTAGATTTTGGCCTCTAGCTCAGCCGGCACCTAGGGAAACCTACCAAACCTGTGCATTTCTGAAAACTAGAGACCTAGGGGAATCCAAGATGGGGTGACTTGCGAGGCTCGGACCAGGTTCTGTTTACCCAGAATCCTTTGCAAACCTCAAAATTTGGCTAAAAAAACACATGTTTCTCACGTTTCTGTGGCAGAAAGTTCTGGAATGTGAGAGGAGCCACAAATTTCCTTCCACCCAGCGTTCCCCTAAGTCTCCCGATAAAAATGATACCTCACTTGTGTGGGTAGGCCTAGCGCCCGCGACAGGAAACGCCCCAAAGCGCAACGTGGACACATCCAAATTTTTGAAAGAAAACAGAGGTGTTTTTTGCGAAGTGCCTACCTGTAGATTTGGGCCTCTAGCTCAGCCGGCACTTAGGGAAACCTACCAAACCTGTGCATTTCTGAAAACTAGAGACCTAGGGGAATCCAAGGAGGGGTGACTTGCGGGGCTTGGACCAGGTTCTGTTACCCAGAATCCTTTGCAAACCTCAAAATTTGGCTAAAAAACACATGTTCCTCACATTTCTGTGGCAGGAAGTTCTGGAATCTGAGAGGAGCCACGAATTTCCATCCACCCAACGTTCCCCCAAGTCTCCCGATAAAAATGATACCTCACTTGTGTGGGTAGGCTAGCGCCCGCGACAGTAAACGCCCCAAAGCACAACTTGGACACATCCAAATTTTTTAAAGAAAACAGAGGTGTTTTTTGCGAAGTGCCTACCTGTAGATTTTGGCCTCTAGCTCAGCCGGCACCTAGGGAAACCTACCAAACCTGTGCATTTATGAAAACTAGAGACCTAGGGGAATCCAAGGAGGGGTGACTTGCGGGGCTCGGACCAGGTTCTGTTACCCAGAATCCTTTGCAAACCTCAAAATTTGGCTAAAAAAACACATGTTCCTCACATTTCTGTGGCAGAAAGTTTTGGAATCTGAGAGGAGCCACAAATTTACTTCCACCCAGCGTTTCCCTAAGTCTCCCGATAAAAATGATACCTCACTTGTGTGGGTAGGCCTAGCGCCCGCGTCAGGAAACGCCCCAAAGCGCAACGTGGACACATCCAAATTTTTGAAAGAAAACAGAGTTGTTTTTTGTGATGTGCCTACCTGTAGATTTTGGCCTCTAGCTCAGCCGGCACTTAGGGAAACCTACCAAACCTGTGCATTTCTGAAAACTAGAGACCTAGGGGAATCCAAGGAGGGGTGACTTGCGGGGCTTGGACCAGGTTCTGTTACCCAGAATCCTTTGCAAAGCTCAACATTTGGCTAAAAAACACATGTTCCTCACATTTCTGTGGCAGAAAGTTCTGGAATCTGACAGGAGCCACAAATTCCCTTCCACACAGCGTTCCTCCAAGTCTCCCGATAAAAATGATACCACACTTGTGTGGGTAGGCCTAGCGCCCGCGACAGGAAACGCCCCAAAGCGCAACGTGGACACATCCAAATTTTTGAAAGAAAACAGAGGTGTTTTTTGCGAAGTGCCTACCTGTAGATTTTGGCCTCTAGCTCACCCGGCACCTAGGGAAACCTACCAAACCTGTGCATTTCTGAAAACTAGAGACCTAGGGGAATCCAAGATGGGGTGACTTGCGGGGCTTGGACCAGGTTCTGTTACCCAGAATCCTTTGCAAACCTCAAAATTTGGCTAAAAAACACATGTGCCTCACATTTCTGTGGCAGGAAGTTCTGGAATCTGAGAGGAGCCACGAATTTCCATCCACCCAACGTTCCCCCAAGTCTCCCGATAAAAATGATACCTCACTTGTGTGGGCAGGCTAGCGCCCGCGACAGTAAACGCCCCAAAGCACAACGTGGACACATCCAAATTTTTGAAAGAAAACAGAGGTGTTTTTTGCGAAGTGCCTACCTGTAGATTTTGGCCTCTAGCTCAGCCGGCACCTAGGGAAACCTACCAAACCTGTGCATTTCTGAAAACTAGAGACCTAGGGGAATCCAAGATGGGGTGACTTGCGAGGCTCGGACCAGGTTCTGTTTACCCAGAATCCTTTGCAAACCTCAAAATTTGGCTAAAAAAACACATGTTCCTCACATTTCTGTGGCAGAAAGTTTTGGAATCTGAGAGGAGCCACAAATTTCCTCCCACCCAGCGTTTCCCTAAGTCTCCCGATAAAAATGATACCTCACTTGTGTGGGTAGGCCTAGCGCCGCGACAGGAATTGCCCCAAAGCGCAACGTGGACACATCCAAATTTTTAAAAGAAATCAGAGGTGTTTTTTGCAAAGTGCCTACCTGTAGATTTTGGCCTCTAGCTCAGCCGGCACCTAGGGAACCTACCAAACCTGTGCATTTCTGAAAACTAGAGAACTAGGGGAATCCAAGGAGGGGTGACTTGCGGGGCTCGGACCAGGTTCTGTTACCCAGAATCCTTTGCAAACCTCAAAATTTGGCTAAAAAACACATGTGCCTCACATTTCTGTGGCAGGAAGTTCTGGAATCTGAGAGGAGCCACGAATTTCCATCCACTTAACGTTCCCCCAAGTCTCCCGATAAAAATGATACCTCACTTGTGTGGGCAGGCTAGCGCCCGCGACAGTAAACGCCCCAAAGCACAACGTGGACACATCCAAATTTTTGAAAGAAAACAGAGGTGTTTTTTGCGAAGTGCCTACCTGTAGATTTTGGCCTCTAGCTCAGCCGGCACCTAGGGAAACCTACCAAACCTGTGCATTTCTGAAAACTAGAGACCTAGGGGAATCCAAGATGGGGTGATTTGCGAGGCTTGGACCAGGTTCTGTTTACCCAGAATCCTTTGCAAACCTCAAAATTTGGCTAAAAAAACACATGTTTCTCACGTTTCTGTGGCAGAAAGTTCTGGAATGTGAGAGGAGCCACAAATTTCCTTCCACCCAGCGTTCCCCCAAGTCTCCCGATAAAAATGATACCTCACTTGTGTGGGTAGGCCTAGTGCCCGCGACAGGAAACGCCCCAAAGCGCAACATGGACACATCCACATTTTTGAAAGAAAACAGACGTGTTTTTGCGAAGTGCCTAACTGTAGATTTTGGCCTCTAGCTCAGCCGGCACTTAGGGAAACCTACCAAACCTGTGCATTTCTGAAAACTAGAGACCTAGGGGAATCCAAGGAGGGGTAACTTGCGGGGCTTGGACCAGGTTCTGTTACCCAGAATCCTTTGCAAACCTCAAAATTTGGCTAAAAAAACACATGTTCCTCACATTTCTGTGGCAGAAAGTTTTGGAATCTGAGAGGAGCCACAAATTTCCTCCCACCCAGCGTTTCCCTAAGTCTCCCGATAAAAATGATACCTCACTTGTGTGGGTAGGCCTAGCGCCGCGACAGGAAACGCCCCAAAGCGCAACGTGGACACATCCACATTTTTAAAAGAAATCAGAGGTGTTTTTTGCAAAGTGCCTACCTGTAGATTTTGGCCTCTAGCTCAGCCGGCACCTAGGGAACCTACCAAACCTGTGCATTTCTGAAAACTAGAGAACTAGGGGAATCCAAGGAGGGGTGACTTGCGGGGCTCGGACCAGGTTCTGTTACCCAGAATCCTTTGCAAACCTCAAAATTTGGCTAAAAAACACATGTTCCTCACATTTCTGTGGCAGGAAGTTCTGGAATCTGAGAGGAGCCACGAATTTCCATCCACCCAACGTTCCCCCAAGTCTCCCGATAAAAATGATACCTCACTTGTGTGGGTAGGCTAGCGCCCGCGACAGTAAACGCCCCAAAGCACAACGTGGACACATCCAAATTTTTGAAAGAAAACAGAGGTGTTTTTTGCGAAGTGCCTACCTGTAGATTTTGGCCTCTAGCTCAGCCGGCACCTAGGGAAACCTACCAAACCTGTGCATTTCTGAAAACTAGAGACCTAGGGGAATCCAAGATGGGGTGACTTGCGAGGCTCGGACCAGGTTCTGTTTACCCAGAATCCTTTGCAAACCTCAAAATTTGGCTAAAAAAACACATGTTTCTCACGTTTCTGTGGCAGAAAGTTCTGGAATGTGAGAGGAGCCACAAATTTCCTTCCACCCAGCGTTCCCCTAAGTCTCCCGATAAAAATGATACCTCACTTGTGTGGGTAGGCCTAGCGCCCGCGACAGGAAACGCCCCAAAGCGCAACGTGGACACATCCAAATTTTTGAAAGAAAACAGAGGTGTTTTTTGCGAAGTGCCTACCTGTAGATTTGGGCCTCTAGCTCAGCCGGCACTTAGGGAAACCTACCAAACCTGTGCATTTCTGAAAACTAGAGACCTAGGGGAATCCAAGGAGGGGTGACTTGCGGGGCTTGGACCAGGTTCTGTTACCCAGAATCCTTTGCAAACCTCAAAATTTGGCTAAAAAACACATGTTCCTCACATTTCTGTGGCAGGAAGTTCTGGAATCTGAGAGGAGCCACGAATTTCCATCCACCCAACGTTCCCCCAAGTCTCCCGATAAAAATGATACCTCACTTGTGTGGGTAGGCTAGCGCCCGCGACAGTAAACGCCCCAAAGCACAACTTGGACACATCCAAATTTTTTAAAGAAAACAGAGGTGTTTTTTGCGAAGTGCCTACCTGTAGATTTTGGCCTCTAGCTCAGCCGGCACCTAGGGAAACCTACCAAACCTGTGCATTTCTGAAAACTAGAGACCTAGGGGAATCCAAGATGGGGTGACTTGCGAGGCTCGGACCAGGTTCTGTTTACCCAGAATCCTTTGCAAACCTCAAAATTTGGCTAAAAAAACACATGTTTCTCACGTTTCTGTGGCAGAAAGTTCTGGAATGTGAGAGGAGCCACAAATTTCCTTCCACCCAGCGTTCCCCCAAGTCTCCCGATAAAAATGATACCTCACTTGTGTGGGTAGGCCTAGCGCCCGCGACAGGAAACGCCCCAAAGCGCAACGTGGACACATCCAAATTTTTGAAAGAAAACAGAGGTGTTTTTTGCGAAGTGCCTACCTGTAGATTTTGGCCTCTAGCTCAGCCGGCACTTAGGGAAACCTACCAAACCTGTGCATTTCTGAAAACTAGAGACCTAGGGGAATCCAAGGAGGGGTGACTTGCGGGGCTCGGACCAGGTTCTGTTACCCGGAATCCTTTGCAAAACTCAAAATTTGGCTAAAAAAACACATGTTCCTCACATTTCTGTGGCAGAAAGTTCTGGAATCTGACAGGAGCCACAAATTCCCTTCCACACAGCGTTCCTCCAAGTCTCCCGATAAAAATGATACCACACTTGTGTGGGTAGGCCTAGCGCCCGCGACAGGAAACGCCCCAAAGCGCAACATGGACACATCCAAATTTTTGAAAGAAAACAGAGGTGTTTTTTGCGAAGTGCCTACCTGTAGATTTTGGCCTCTAGCTCAGCCGGCACCTAGGGAAGCCTACCAAACCTGTGCATTTCTGAAAACTAGAGACCTAGGGGAATCCAAGATGGGGTGACATGCGAGGCTCGGACCAGGTTCTGTTACCCAGAATCCTTTGCAAACCTCAAAATTTGGCTAAAAAACACATGTTCCTCACATTTCTGTGGCAGAAAGTTCTGGAATCTTGGAGGAGCCACAAATTCCCTTCCACCCAGCGTTCCTCCAAGTCTCCCAATAAAAATGATACCTCACTTGTGTGGGTAGGCCTAGCGCCCGCGACAGGAAACGCCCCAAAGCGCAACGTGGACACATCCAAATTTTTGAAAGAAAACAGAGGTGTTTTTTGCGAAGTGCCTACCTGTAGATTTTGGCCTCTAGCTCAGCCGGCACTTAGGGAAACCTACCAAACCTGTGCATTTCTGAAAACTAGAGACCTAGGGGAATCCAAGGAGGGGTGACTTGCGGGGCTCGGACCAGGTTCTGTTACCCGGAATCCTTTGCAAACCTCAAAATTTGGCTAAAAAAACACATGTTCCTCACATTTCTGTGGCAGAAAGTTCTGGAATCTGGGAGGAGCCACAAATTCCCTTCCACCCAGCGTTCCTCCAAGTCTCCCAATAAAAATGATACCTCACTTGTATGGGTAGGCCTAGCGCCCGCGACAGGAAACGCCCCAAAGCGCAACGTGGACACATTCAAAATTTTTGAAAGAAAACAGAGGTGTTTTTTGCGAAGTGCCTACCTGTAGATTTTGGCCTCTAGCTCAGCCGGCACCTAGGGAAACCTACCAAACCTGTGCATTTATGAAAACTAGAGACCTAGGGGAATCCAAGGAGGGGTGACTTGCGGTGCTCGGACCAGGTTCTGTTACCCAGAATCCTTTGCAAACCTCAAAATTTGGCTAAAAAAACACATGTTCCTCACATTTCTGTGGCAGAAAGTTTTGGAATCTGAGAGGAGCCACAAATTTACTTCCACCCAGCGTTTCCCTAAGTCTCCCGATAAAAATGATACCTCACTTGTGTGGGTAGGCCTAGCGCCCGCGTCAGGAAACGCCCCAAAGCGCAACGTGGACACATCCAAATTTTTGAAAGAAAACAGAGTTGTTTTTTGTGATGTGCCTACCTGTAGATTTTGGCCTCTAGCTCAGCCGGCACTTAGGGAAACCTACCAAACCTGTGCATTTCTGAAAACTAGAGACCTAGGGGAATCCAAGGAGGGGTGACTTGCGGGGCTTGGACCAGGTTCTGTTACCCAGAATCCTTTGCAAAGCTCAACATTTGGCTAAAAAACACATGTTCCTCACATTTCTGTGGCAGAAAGTTCTGGAATCTGACAGGAGCCACAAATTCCCTTCCACACAGCGTTCCTCCAAGTCTCCCGATAAAAATGATACCACACTTGTGTGGGTAGGCCTAGCGCCCGCGACAGGAAACGCCCCAAAGCGCAACGTGGACACATCCAAATTTTTGAAAGAAAACAGAGGTGTTTTTTGCGAAGTGCCTACCTGTAGATTTTGGCCTCTAGCTCAGCCGGCACTTAGGGAAGCCTACCAAACCTGTGCATTTCTGAAAACTAGAGACCTAGGGGAATCCAAGGAGGGGTGACTTGCGGGGCTCGGACCAGGTTCTGTTACCCGGAATCCTTTGCAAAACTCAAAATTTGGCTAAAAAACACATGTTCCTCACATTTCTGTGGCAGAAAGTTCTGGAATCTGGGAGGAGCCACAAATACCCTTCCACCCAGCGTTCCTCCAAGTCTCCTGATAAAAATGATACCTCACTTGTGTGGGTAGGCCTAGCGCCCGCGACAGGAAACGCCCCAAAGCGCAACGTGGACACATCCAAATTTTTGAAAGAAAACAGAGGTGTTTTTTGCGAAGTGCCTACCTGTAGATTTTGGCCTCTAGCTCAGCCGGCACTTAGGGAAACCTACCAAACCTGTGCATTTCTGAAAACTAGAGACCTAGGGGAATCCAAGGAGGGGTGACTTGCGGGGCTCGGACCAGGTTCTGTTACCCGGAATCCTTTGCAAACCTCAAAATTTGGCTAAAAAAACACATGTTCTTCACATTTCTGTGGCAGAAAGTTATGGAATCTGAGAGGAGCCTCGTATTTCCATCCACCCAACGTTCCCCCAAGTCTCCCGATAAAAATGATACCTCACTTGTGGTGGTAGGCCTAGTGCCCGCGACAGGAAACGCCCCAAAGCGCAACATGGACACATCCAAATTTTTGAAAGAAAACAGAGGTGTTTTTTGCGAAGTGGCTAACTGTAGATTTTGGCCTCTAGCTCAGCCGGCACTTAGGGAAACCTACCAAACCTGTGCATTTCTGAAAACTAGAAACCTAGGGGAATCCAAGATGGGGTGACTTGCGGGGCTTGGACCAGGTTCTGTTACCCAGAATCCTTTGCAAACCTCAAAATTTGGCTACAAAAACACATGTTCCTCACATTTTTGTGGCAGAAAGTTTTGGAATCTGAGAGGAGCCACAAATTTCCTTCCACCCAGTGTTTCCCTAAGTCTCCCGATAAAAATGATACCTCACGTGTGTGGGTAGGCCTAGCGCCCGCGACAGGAAACGCCCCAAAGGGCAACGTGGACACATCCACATTTTTGAAAGAAAACAGAGGTGTTTTTTGCGAAGTGCCTACCTGTAGATTTTGGCCTCTAGCTCAGCCGGCACCTAGGGAAGCCTACCAAACCTGTGCATTTCTGAAAACTAGAGACCTAGGGGAATCCAAGATGGGGTGACATGCGAGGCTCGGACCAGGTTCTGTTACCCAGAATCCTTTGCAAACCTCAACATTTGGCTAAAAAAACACATGTTCCTCACATTTCTGTGGCAGAAAGTTCTGGAATCTGAGAGGAGCCACAAATTTCCTTCTACCCAGCGTTCCCCCAAGTCTCCCGATAAAAATGATACCTCACTTGTGTGGGTAGGCCTAGCGCCCGCGACAGGAAACGCCCCAAAGCGCAACGTGGACACATCCAAATTTTTGAAAGAAAACAGAGGTGTTTTTTGCGAAGTGCCTACCTGTAGATTTTGGCCTCTACCTCAGCCGGCACTTAGGGAAACCTACCAAACAAGTGCATTTCTGAAAACTAGAGACCTAGGGGAATCCAAGGAGGGGTGACTTGCGGGGCTCGGACCAGGTTCTGTTACCCGGAATCCTTTGCAAACCTCAAAATTTGGCTAAAAAAACACATGTTCTTCACATTTCTGTGGCAGAAAGTTATGGAATCTGAGAGGAGCCTCGTATTTCCATCCACCCAACGTTCCCCCAAGTCTCCCGATAAAAATGATACCTCACTTGTGGTGGGAGGCCTAGTGCCCGCGACAGGAAACGCCCCAAAGCGCAACATGGACACATCCAAATTTTTGAAAGAAAACAGAGGTGTTTTTTGCGAAGTGGCTAACTGTAGATTTTGGCCTCTAGCTCAGCCGCCACTTAGGGAAACCTACCAAACCTGTGCATTTCTGAAAACTAGAAACCTAGGGGAATCCAAGATGGGGTGACTTGCGGGGCTTGGACCAGGTTCTGTTACCCAGAATCCTTTGCAAACCTCAAAATTTGGCTACAAAAACACATGTTCCTCACATTTTTGTGGCAGAAAGTTTTGGAATCTGAGAGGAGCCACAAATTTCCTTCCACCCAGCGTTTCCCTAAGTCTCCCGATAAAAATGATACCTCACGTGTGTGGGTAGGCCTAGCGCCCGCGACAGGAAACGCCCCAAAGGGCAACGTGGACACATCCACATTTTTGAAAGAAAACAGAGGTGTTTTTTGCGAAGTGCCTACCTGTAGATTTTGGCCTCTAGCTCAGCCGGCACCTAGGGAAGCCTACCAAACCTGTGCATTTCTGAAAACTAGAGACCTAGGGGAATCCAAGATGGGGTGACATGCGAGGCTCGGACCAGGTTCTGTTACCCAGAATCCTTTGCAAACCTCAACATTTGGCTAAAAAAACACATGTTCCTCACATTTCTGTGGCAGAAAGTTCTGGAATCTGAGAGGAGCCACAAATTTCCTTCTACCCAGCGTTCCCCCAAGTCTCCCGATAAAAATGATACCTCACTTGTGTGGGTAGGCCTAGCGCCCGCGACAGGAAACGCCCCAAAGCGCAACGTGGACACATCCAAATTTTTTAAAGAAAACAGAGGTTTTTTTTGTGATGTGCCTACCTGTAGATTTTGGCCTCTAGCTCAGCCGGCACTTAGGGAAACCTACCAAACCTGTGCATTTCTGAAAACTAGAGACCTAGGGGAATCCAAGGAGGGGTGACTTGCGGGGCTTGGACCAGGTTCTGTTACCAAGAATCCTTTGCAAAGCTCAACATTTGGCTAAAAAACACATGTTCCTCACATTTCTGTGGCAGAAAGTTCTGGAATCTGACAGGAGCCACAAATTCACTTCCACACAGCGTTCCTCCAAGTCTCCCGATAAAAATGATACCACACTTGTGTGGGTAGGCCTAGCGCCCGCGACAGGAAACGCCCCAAAGCGCAACGTGGACACATCCAAATTTTTGAAAGAAAACAGAGGTGTTTTTTGCGAAGTGCCTACCTGTAGATTTTGGCCTCTAGCTCAGCCGGCACTTAGGGAAACCTACCAAACCTGTGCATTTCTGAAAACTAGAGACCTAGGGGAATCCAAGGAGGGGTGACTTGCGGGGCTTGGACCAGGTTCTGTTACCCAGAATCCTTTGCAAACCTCAAAATTTGGCTAAAAAACACATGTTCCTCACATTTCTGTGGCAGAAAGTTCTGGAATCTGGGAGGAGCCACAAATTCCCTTCCACCCAGCGTTCCTCCAAGTCTCCCAATAAAAATGATACCTCACTTGTATGGGTAGGCCTAGCGCCCGCGACAGGAAACGCCCCAAAGCGCAACATGGACACATCCAAATTTTTGAAAGAAAACAGAGGTGTTTTTTGCGAAGTGCCTACCTGTAGATTTTGGCCTCTAGCTCAGCCGGCACCTAGGGAAACCTACCAAACCTGTGCATTTCTGAAAACTAGAGACCTAGGGGAATCCAAGGAGGGGTGACTTGCGGGGCTCGGACCAGGTTCTGTTACCCAGAATCCTTTGCAAACCTCAAAATTTGGCTAAAAAAACACATGTTCCTCACATTTCTGTGGCAGAAAGTTCTGGAATCTGACAGGAGCCACAAATTCACTTCCACACAGCGTTCCTCCAAGTCTCCCGATAAAAATGATACCTCACTTGTGTGGGTAGGCCTAGCGCCCGTGACAGGAAACGCCCCAAAGCGCAACGTGGACACATCCAAATTTTTGAAAGAAAACAGAGGTGTTTTTTGCGAAGTGCCTACCTGTAGATTTTGGCCTCTAGCTCAGCCGGCACTTAGGGAAACCTACCAAACCTGTGCATTTCCGAAAACTAGAGACCTAGGGGAATCCAAGGAGGGGTGACTTGCGGGGCTCGGACCAGGTTCTGTTACCCGGAATCCTTTGCAAACCTCAAAATTTGGCTAAAAAAACACATGTTCCTCACATTTCTGTGCAGAAAGTTCTGGAATCTGGGAGGAGCCACAAATTCCCTTCCACCCAGCGTTCCTCCAAGTCTCCCAATAAAAATGATACCTCACTTGTATGGGTAGGCCTAGCGCCCGCGACAGGAAACGCCCCAAAGCGCAACGTGGACACATTCAAAATTTTTTAAAGAAAACAGAGGTGTTTTTTGCGAAGTGCCTACCTGTAGATTTTGGCCTCTAGCTCAGCCGGCACCTAGGGAAACCTACCAAACCTGTGCATTTCTGAAAACTAGATACCTAGGGGAATCCAAGGAGGGGTGACTTGCGGGGATCGGACCAGGTTCTGTTACCCAGAATCCTTTGCAAACCTCAAAATTTGGCTAAAAAAACACATGTTCCTCACATTTCTGTGGCAGAAAGTTTTGGAATCTGAGAGGAGCCACAAATTTCCTTCTACCCAGCGTTCCCCCAAGTCTCCCGATAAAAATGATACCTCACTTGTGTGGGTAGGCCTAGCGCCCGCGACAGGAAACGCCCCAAAGCGCAACGTGGACACATCCAAATTTTTTAAAGAAAACAGAGGTTTTTTTTGTGATGTGCCTACCTGTAGATTTTGGCCTCTAGCTCAGCCGGCACTTAGGGAAACCTACCAAACCTGTGCATTTCTGAAAACTAGAGACCTAGGGGAATCCAAGGAGGGGTGACTTGCGGGGCTTGGACCAGGTTCTGTTACCAAGAATCCTTTGCAAAGCTCAACATTTGGCTAAAAAACACATGTTCCTCACATTTCTGTGGCAGAAAGTTCTGGAATCTGACAGGAGCCACAAATTCACTTCCACACAGCGTTCCTCCAAGTCTCCCGATAAAAATGATACCACACTTGTGTGGGTAGGCCTAGCGCCCGCGACAGGAAACGCCCCAAAGCGCAACGTGGACACATCCAAATTTTTGAAAGAAAACAGAGGTGTTTTTTGCGAAGTGCCTACCTGTAGATTTTGGCCTCTAGCTCAGCCGGCACTTAGGGAAACCTACCAAACCTGTGCATTTCTGAAAACTAGAGACCTAGGGGAATCCAAGGAGGGGTGACTTGCGGGGCTTGGACCAGGTTCTGTTACCCAGAATCCTTTGCAAACCTCAAAATTTGGCTAAAAAACACATGTTCCTCACATTTCTGTGGCAGAAAGTTCTGGAATCTGGGAGGAGCCACAAATTCCCTTCCACCCAGCGTTCCTCCAAGTCTCCCAATAAAAATGATACCTCACTTGTATGGGTAGGCCTAGCGCCCGCGACAGGAAACGCCCCAAAGCGCAACATGGACACATCCAAATTTTTGAAAGAAAACAGAGGTGTTTTTTGCGAAGTGCCTACCTGTAGATTTTGGCCTCTAGCTCAGCCGGCACCTAGGGAAACCTACCAAACCTGTGCATTTCTGAAAACTAGAGACCTAGGGGAATCCAAGGAGGGGTGACTTGCGGGGCTCGGACCAGGTTCTGTTACCCAGAATCCTTTGCAAACCTCAAAATTTGGCTAAAAAAACACATGTTCCTCACATTTCTGTGGCAGAAAGTTCTGGAATCTGACAGGAGCCACAAATTCACTTCCACACAGCGTTCCTCCAAGTCTCCCGATAAAAATGATACCTCACTTGTGTGGGTAGGCCTAGCGCCCGTGACAGGAAACGCCCCAAAGCGCAACGTGGACACATCCAAATTTTTGAAAGAAAACAGAGGTGTTTTTTGCGAAGTGCCTACCTGTAGATTTTGGCCTCTAGCTCAGCCGGCACTTAGGGAAACCTACCAAACCTGTGCATTTCCGAAAACTAGAGACCTAGGGGAATCCAAGGAGGGGTGACTTGCGGGGCTCGGACCAGGTTCTGTTACCCGGAATCCTTTGCAAACCTCAAAATTTGGCTAAAAAAACACATGTTCCTCACATTTCTGTGCAGAAAGTTCTGGAATCTGGGAGGAGCCACAAATTCCCTTCCACCCAGCGTTCCTCCAAGTCTCCCAATAAAAATGATACCTCACTTGTATGGGTAGGCCTAGCGCCCGCGACAGGAAACGCCCCAAAGCGCAACGTGGACACATTCAAAATTTTTTAAAGAAAACAGAGGTGTTTTTTGCGAAGTGCCTACCTGTAGATTTTGGCCTCTAGCTCAGCCGGCACCTAGGGAAACCTACCAAACCTGTGCATTTCTGAAAACTAGATACCTAGGGGAATCCAAGGAGGGGTGACTTGCGGGGATCGGACCAGGTTCTGTTACCCAGAATCCTTTGCAAACCTCAAAATTTGGCTAAAAAAACACATGTTCCTCACATTTCTGTGGCAGAAAGTTTTGGAATCTGAGAGGAGCCACAAATTTCCTTCCACCCAGCGTTTCCCTAAGTCTCCCGATAAAAATGATACCTCACTTGTGTGGGTAGGCCTAGCGCCCGCGTCAGGAGACGCCCCAAAGCGCAACGTGGACACATCCAAATTTTTGAAAGAAAACAGAGTTGTTTTTTGTGATGTGCCTACCTGTAGATTTTGGCCTCTAGCTCAGCCGGCACTTAGGGAAACCTACCAAACCTGTGCATTTCTGAAAACTAGAGACCTAGGGGAATCCAAGGAGGGGTGACTTGCGGGGCTTGGACCAGGTTCTGTTACCCAGAATCCTTTGCAAAGCTCAACATTTGGCTAAAAAACACATGTTCCTCACATTTCTGTGGCAGAAAGTTCTGGAATCTGACAGGAGCCACAAATTCACTTCCACACAGCGTTCCTCCAAGTCTCCCGATAAAAATGATACCACACTTGTGTGGGTAGGCCTAGCGCCCGCGACAGGAAACGCCCCAAAGCGCAACGTGGACACATCCAAATTTTTGAAAGAAAACAGAGGTGTTTTTTGCGAAGTGCCTACCTGTAGATTTTGGCCTCTACCTCAGCCGGCACTTAGGGAAACCTACCAAACCTGTGCATTTCTGAAAACTAGAGACCTAGGGGAATCCAAGGAGGGGTGACTTGCGGGGCTCGGACCAGGTTCTGTTACCCGGAATCCTTTGCAAACCTCAAAATTTGGCTAAAAAAACACATGTTTCTCACATTTCTGTGGCAGAAAGTTCTGGAATCTGGGAGGAGCCACAAATTCCCTTCCACCCAGCGTTCCTCCAAGTCTCCCAATAAAAATGATACCTCACTTGTATGGGTAGGCCTAGCGCCCGTGACAGGAAACGCCCCAAAGCGCAACGTGGACACATCCAAATTTTTGAAAGAAAACAGAGGTGTTTTTTGTGGTGTGCCAACCTGTAGATTTTGGCCTCTAGCTCAGCCGGCACTTAGGGAAACCTACCAAACCTGTGCATTTCTGAAAACTAGAGACCTAGGGGAATCCAAGGAGGGGTGACTTGCGGGGCTTGGACCAGGTTCTGTTACCCAGAATCCTTTGCAAACCTCAAAATTTGGCTAAAAAACACATGTTCCTCACATTTCTGTGGCAGAAAGTTCTGGAATCTGGGAGGAGCCACAAATACCCTTCCACCCAGCGTTCCTCCAAGTCTCCCGATAAAAATGATACCTCACTTGTGTGGGTAGGCCTAGCGCCCGCGACAGGAAACGCCCCAAAGCGCAACGTGGACACATCCACATTTTTGAAAGAAAACAGAGGTGTTTTTTGCGAAGTGCCTACCTGTAGATTTTGGCCTCTAGCTCAGCCGGCACCTAGGGAAACCTACCAAACCTGTGCATTTCTGAAAACTAGAGACCTAGGGGAATCCAAGGAGGGGTGACTTGTGGGGCTCGGAACAGGTTCTGTTACCCAGAATCCTTTGCAAACCTCAAAATTTGGCTAAAAAAACACATGTTCCTCACTTTTCTGTGGCAGAAAGTTCTGGAATCTGAGGGGAGCCACGAATTTCCATCCACCCAGCGTTCCCCCAAGTCTCCCGATAAAAATGATACCTCACTTGTGTGGGTGGGCCTAGCGCCAGCGACAGAAAACGCCCCAAAGCGCAACGTGGACACATCCAAATTTTTTAAAGAAAACAGAGGTGTTTTTTGCGAAGTGCCTACCTGTAGATTTTGGCCTCTAGCTCAGCCGGCACCTAGGGAAACCTACCAAACCTGTGCATTTCTGAAAACTAGAGACCTAGGGGAATCCAAGGAGGGGTGACTTGCTGGGCTCGGACCAGGTTCTTTTACCCAGAATCCTTTGCAAACATCAAAATTTGGCTAAAAAAACACATGTTCCTCACATTTCTGTGGCAGAAAGTTCTGGAATCTGAGAGAAGCCACAAATTTCCTACCACCCAGCGTTCCTCCAAGTCTCACGATAAGAATGATACCTCATTTGTGTGGGTAGGCCTAGCGCCCGCGACAGGAAACGCCCCAAAGCGCAACTTGGACACATCCAAATTTTTGAAAGAAAACAGAGGTGTTTTTTTGCGAAGTGCCTACCCGTAGATTTTGGCCTCTAGCTCAGCCGGCACCTAGGGAAACCTACCACACCTGTGCATTTCTGAAAACTAGAGACCTAGGGGAATCCAAGGAGGGGTGACTTGCGGGGCTCGGACCAGGTTCTGTTACCCAGAATCCTTTGCAAACCTCAAAATTTGGCTAAAAAAACACATGTTCCTCACATTTCTGTTGCAGAAAGTTTTGGAATCTGAGAGGAGCCACACATTTTTTTCCACCCAGCGTTTCCCTAAGTCTCCCGATAAAAATGATACCTCACTTGTGTGGGTAGGCCTAGCGCCCGCGACAGAAAACGCCCCAAAGCGCAGCGTGGACACATCCAAATTTTTGAAAGAAACAGAGGTGTTTTTTGCGAAGTGCCTACCTGTAGATTTTGGCCTCAAGCTCAGCCGGCACCTAGGGAAACCTACAAACCTGTGCATTTCTGAAAACTAGAGACCTAGGGGAATCCAAGGAGTGGTGACTTGTGGGGTTCGGAACAGGTTCTGTTACCCAGAATCCTTTGCAAACCTCAAAATTTGGCTAAAAAAACACATGTTCCTCAATTTTCTGTGGCAGAAAGTTCTGGAATCTGAGAGGAGCCACGAATTTCCATCCACCCAGCGTTCCCCCAAGTCTCCCGATAAAAATGATACCTCACTTGTGTGGGTAGGCCTAGCGCCCGCGACAGAAAACGCCCCAAAGCGCAACGTGGACACATCCAAATTTTTGAAAGAAACAGAGGTGTTTTTTGCGAAGTGCCTACCTGTAGATTTTGGCCTCTAGCTCAGCCGGCACCTAGGGAAACCTACCAAACCTGTGCATTTCTGAAAACTAGAGACCTAGGGGAATCCAAGGAGGGGTGACTTGCGGGGCTCGGACCAGGTTCTGTTACCCAGAATCCTTTGCAAACCTCAAAATTTGGCTAAAAAAACACATGTTCCTCACATTTCTGTGGCAGAAAGTTCTGGAATCTGAGAGAAGCCACAAATTTCCTTCCATCCAGCGTTCCTCCAATTCTCACGATAAGAATGATACCTCACTTGTGTGGGTAGGCCTAGCGCCCGCGACAGGAAACGCCCCAAAGCGCAACGTGGACACATCCACATTTTTTAAAGAAAACAGAGGTGTTTTTTGCGAAGTGCCTACCTGTAGATTTTGGCCTCTAGCTCAGCCGGCACCTAGGGAAACCTACCAAACCTGTGCATTTCTGAAAACTAGAGACCTAGGGGAATCCAAGGAGGGGTGACTTGCGGGGCTCGGACCAGGTTCTGTTACCCAGAATCCTTTGCGAACCTCAAAATTTGGCTAAAAAAACACATGTTCCTCACATTTCTGTGGCAGAAAGTTCTGGAATCTGAGAGGAGCCACAAATTTCCTTCCATCCAGCGTTCCCCCAAGTCTCCCGATAAAAATGATACCTCACTTGTGTGGGTAGGCCTAGCGCCCGCGACAGGAAACGCCCCAAAGCGCAACGTGGACACATCCAAATTTTTGAAAGAAAACAGAGGTGTTTTTTGCGAAGTGCCTACCTGTAGATTTTGGCCTCTAGCTCAGCCGGCACCTAGGGAAACCTACCAAACCTGTGCATTTCTGAAAACTAGAGACCTAGGGGAATCCAAGGAGGGGTGACTTGCGGGGTTCGGACCAGGTTCTGTTACCCAGAATCCTTTGCAAACCTCAAAATTTGGCTAAAAAAACACATGTTCCTCACATTTCTGTGGCAGAAAGTTCTGGAATCTGAGAGAAGCCACAAATTTCCTTCCACCCAGCGTTCCTCCAATTCTCACGATAAGAATGATACCTCACTTGTGTGGGTAGGCCTAGCGCCCGCGACAGGAAACGCCCCAAAGCGCAACGTGGACACATCCACATTTTTGAAAGAAAACAGAGGTGTTTTTTGCGAAGTGCCTACCTGTAGATTTTGGCCTCTAGCTCAGCCGGCACCTAGGGAAACCTACCAAACCTGTGCATTTCGGAAAACTAGAGACCTAGGGGAATCCAAGGAGGGGTGACTTGCGGGGCTCGGACAATGTTCTGTTATCCAGAATCCTTTGCAAACCTCAAAATTTGGCTAAAAAAACACATGTTCCTCACATTTCTGTGGCAGAAAGTTTTGGAATCTTGGAGGAGCCACAAATTTCCTTCCACCCAGCGTTTCCCTAAGTCTCCCAATAAAAATGATACCTCACTTGTGTGGGTAGGCCTAGCGCCCGCGACAGGAAACGCCCCAAAGCGCAACATGGACACATCCAAATTTTTGAAAGAAAACAGAGGTGTTTTTTGCGAAGTGCCTACCTGTAGATTTTGGCCTCTAGGTCAGCCGGCACCTAGGGAAACCTACCAAACCTGTGCATTTATGAAAACTAGAGACCTAGGGGAATCCCAGATGGGGTGACTTGCGAGGCTCGGACCAGGTTCTGTTTACCCAGAATCCTTTGCAAACCTCAAAATTTGGCTAAAAAACACATGTTTCTCACGTTTCTGTGGCAGAAAGTTCTGGAATCTGGGAGGAGCCACAAATTCCCTTCCACCCAGCGTTCCTCCAAGTCTCCCAATAAAAATGATACCTCACTTGAATGGGTAGGCCTAGCGCCCGCGACAGGAAACGCCCCAAAGCGCAACGTGGACACATCCAAATTTTTGAAAGAAAACAGAGGTGTTTTTTGCGAAGTGCCTACCTGTAGATTTTGGCCTCTAGCTCAGCCGGCACTTAGGGAAACCTACCAAACCTGTGCATTTCTGAAAACTAGAGACCTAGGGGAATCCAAGGAGGGGTGACTTGCGGGGCTCGGACCAGGTTCTGTTACCCAGAATCCTTTGCAAACCTCAAAATTTGGCTAAAAAAACACATGTTCCTCACATTTCTGTGGCAGAAAGTTCTGGAATCTGAAAGGAGCCACAAATTCACTTCCACACAGCGTTCCTCCAAGTCTCCCGATAAAAATGATACCTCACTTGTGTGGGTAGGCCTAGCGCCCGTGACAGGAAACGCCCCAAAGCGCAACGTGGACACATCCAAATTTTTTAAAGAAAACAGAGGTGTTTTTTGCGAAGTGCCTACCTGTAGATTTTGGCCTCTAGCTCAGCCGGCACTTAGGGAAACCTACCAAACCTGTTCATTTCTGAAAACTAGAGACCTAGGGGAATCCAAGGAGGGGTGACTTGTGGGGCTCGGACCAGGTTCTGTTACCCGGAATCCTTTGCAAACCTCAAAATTTGGCTAAAAAAACACATGTTCTTCACATTTCTGTGGCAGAAAGTTATGGAATCTGAGAGGAGCCACGAATTTCCATCCACCCAACGTTCCCCCAAGTCTCCCGATAAAAATGATACCTCACTTGTGGTGGTAGGCCTAGTGCCCGCGACAGGAATCGCCCCAAAGCGCAACATGGACACATCCAAATTTTTGAAAGAAAACAGAGGTGTTTTTTGTGATGTGCCTACCTGTAGATTTTGGCCTCTAGCTCAGCCGGCACTTAGGGAAACCTACCAAACCTGTGCATTTCTGAAAACTAGAGACCTGGGGGAATCCAAGGAGGGGTGACTTGCGGGGCTTGGACCAGGTTCTGTTACCCAGAATCCTTTGCAAACCTCAAAATTTGGCTAAAAAACACATGTTCCTCACATTTCTGTGGCAGAAAGTTCTGGAATCTGGGAGGAGCCACAAATTCCCTTCCACCCAGCGTTCCTCCAAGTCTCCCAATAAAAATGATACCTCACTTGTATGGGTAGGCCTAGCGCCCGCGACAGGAAACGCCCCAAAGCGCAACATGGACACATCCAAATTTTTGAAAGAAAACAGAGGTGTTTTTTGCGAAGTGCCTACCTGTAGATTTTGGCCTCTAGCTCAGCCGGCACCTAGGGAAACCTACCAAACCTGTGCATTTCTGAAAACTAGAGACCTAGGGGAATCCAAGGAGGGGTGACTTGCGGGGCTCGGACCAGGTTCTGTTACCCAGAATCCTTTGCAAACCTCAAAATTTGGCTAAAAAAACACATGTTCCTCACATTTCTGTGGCAGAAAGTTCTGGAATCTGACAGGAGCCACAAATTCCCTTCCACCCAGCGTTCCTCCAAGTCTCCCAATAAAAATGATACCTCACTTGTATGGGTAGGCCTAGCGCCCGCGACAGGAAACGCCCCAAAGCGCAACGTGGACACATTCAAAATTTTTGAAAGAAAACAGAGGTGTTTTTTGCGAAGTGCCTACCTGTAGATTTTGGCCTCTAGCTCAGCCGGCACCTAGGGAAACCTACCAAACCTGTGCATTTCTGAAAACTAGAGACCTAGGGGAATCCAAGGAGGGGTGACTTGCGGGGCTCGGACCAGGTTCTGTTACCCAGAATCCTTTGCAAACCTCAAAATTTGGCTAAAAAAACACATGTTCCTCACATTTCTGTGGCAGAAAGTTTTGGAATCTGAGAGGAGCCACAAATTTCCTTCCACCCATCGTTTCCCTAAGTCTCCCGATAAAAATGATACCTCACTTGTGTGGGTAGGCCTAGCGCCCGCGTCAGGAAACGCCCCAAAGCGCAACGTGGACACATCCAAATTTTTGAAAGAAAACAGAGGTGTTTTTTGTGATGTGCCTACCTGTAGATTTTGGCCTCTAGCTCAGCCGGCACTTAGGGAAACCTACCAAACCTGTGCATTTCTGAAAACTAGAGACCTAGGGGAATCCAAGGAGGGGTGACTTGCGGGGCTTGGACCAGGTTCTGTTACCCAGAATCCTTTGCAAAGCTCAACATTTGGCTTAAAAACACATGTTCCTCACATTTCTGTGGCAGAAAGTTCTGGAATCTGACAGGAGCCACAAATTCACTTCCACACAGCGTTCCTCCAAGTCTCCCGATAAAAATGATACCACACTTGTGTGGGTAGGCCTAGCGCCCGCGACAGGAAACGCCCCAAAGCGCAACGTGGACACATCCAAATTTTTGAAAGAAAACAGAGGTGTTTTTTGCGAAGTGCCTACCTGTAGATTTTGGCCTCTAGCTCAGCCGGCACTTAGGGAAACCTACCAAACCTGTGCATTTCTGAAAACTAGAGACCTAGGGGAATCCAAGGAGGGGTGACTTGCGGGGCTCGGACCAGGTTCTGTTACCCGGAATCCTTTGCAAACCTCAAAATTTGGCTAAAAAAACACATGTTCCTCACATTTCTGTGGCAGAAAGTTCTGGAATCTGGGAGGAGCCACAAATTCCCTTCCACCCAGCGTTCCTCCAAGTCTCCCAATAAAAATGATACCTCACTTGTATGGGTAGGCCTAGCGCCCGCGACAGGAAACGCCCCAAAGCGCAACGTGGACACATTCAAAATTTTTGAAAGAAAACAGAGGTGTTTTTTGCGAAGTGCCTACCTGTAGATTTTGGCCTCTAGCTCAGCCGGCACCTAGGGAAACCTACCAAACCTGTGCATTTCTGAAAACTAGAGACCTAGGGGAATCCAAGGAGGGGTGTCTTGCGGGGCTCGGACCAGGTTCTGTTACCCAGAATCCTTTGCAAACCTCAAAATTTGGCTAAAAAAACACATGTTCCTCACATTTCTGTGGCAGAAAGTTTTGGAATCTGAGAGGAGCCACAAATTTCCTTCCACCCATCGTTTCCCTAAGTCTCCCGATAAAAATGATACCTCACTTGTGTGGGTAGGCCTAGCGCCCGCGTCAGGAAACGCCCCAAAGCGCAACGTGGACACATCCAAATTTTTTAAAGAAAACAGAGGTGTTTTTTGTGATGTGCCTACCTGTAGATTTTGGCCTCTAGCTCAGCCGGCACTTAGGGAAACCTACCAAACCTGTGCATTTCTGAAAACTAGAGACCTAGGGGAATCCAAGGAGGGGTGACTTGCGGGGCTTGGACCAGGTTCTGTTACCCAGAATCCTTTGCAAACCTCAAAATTTGGCTAAAAAACACATGTTCCTCACATTTCTGTGGCAGAAAGTTCTGGAATCTGGGAGGAGCCACAAATTCCCTTCCACCCAGCGTTCCTCCAAGTCTCCCAATAAAAATGATACCTCACTTGTATGGGTAGGCCTAGCGCCCGCGACAGGAAACGCCCCAAAGCGCAACATGGACACATCCAAATTTTTGAAAGAAAACAGAGGTGTTTTTTGCGAAGTGCCTACCTGTAGATTTTGGCCTCTAGCTCAGCCGGCACCTAGGGAAACCTACCAAACCTGTGCATTTCTGAAAACTAGAGACCTAGGGGAATCCAAGGAGGGGTGACTTGCGGTGCTCGGACCAGGTTCTGTTACCCAGAATCCTTTGCAAACCTCAAAATTTGGCTAAAAAAACACATGTTCCTCACATTTCTGTGGCAGAAAGTTCTGGAATCTGACAGGAGCCACAAATTCACTTCCACACAGCGTTCCTCCAAGTCTCCCGATAAAAATGATACCTCACTTGTGTGGGTAGGCCTAGCGCCCGTGACAGGAAACGCCCCAAAGCGCAACGTGGACACATCCAAATTTTTGAAAGAAAACAGAGGTGTTTTTTGCGAAGTGCCTACCTGTAGATTTTGGCCTCTAGCTCAGCCGGCACTCAGGGAAACCTACCAAACCTGTGCATTTCTGAAAACTAGAGACCTAGGGGAATCCAAGGAGGGGTGACTTGCGGGGCTCGGACCAGGTTCTGTTACCCGGAATCCTTTGCAAACCTCAAAATTTGGCTAAAAAAACACATGTTCCTCACATTTCTGTGGCAGAAAGTTCTGGAATCTGGGAGGAGCCACAAATTCCCTTCCACCCAGCGTTCCTCCAAGTCTCCCAATAAAAATGATACCTCACTTGTATGGGTAGGCCTAGCGCCCACGACAGGAAACGCCCCAAAGCGCAACATGGACACATTCAAAATTTTTGAAAGAAAACAGAGGTGTTTTTTGCGAAGTGCCTACCTGTAGATTTTGGCCTCTAGCTCAGCCGGCACCTAGGGAAACCTACCAAACCTCTGCATTTCTGAAAACTAGAGACCTAGGGGAATCCAAGGAGGGGTGACTTGCGGGGCTCGGACCAGGTTCTGTTACCCAGAATCCTTTGCAAACCTCAAAATTTGGCTAAAAAAACACATGTTCCTCACATTTCTGTGGCAGAAAGTTTTGGAATCTGAGAGGAGCCACAAATTTCCTTCCACCCATCGTTTCCCTAAGTCTCCCGATAAAAATGATACCTCACTTGTGTGGGTAGGCCTAGCGCCCGCGTCAGGAAACGCCCCAAAGCGCAACATGGACAAATTCAAAATTTTTGAAAGAAAACAGAGGTGTTTTTTGCGAAGTGCCTACCTGTAGATTTTGGCCTCTAGCTCAGCCGGCACCTAGGGAAACCTACCAAACCTGTGCATTTCTGGAAACTAGAGACCTAGGGGAATCCAAGGAGGGGTGACTTGCGGGGCTTGGACCAGGTTCTGTTACCCAGAATCCTTTGCAAAGCTCAACATTTGGCTTAAAAACACATGTTCCTCACATTTCTGTGGCAGAAAGTTTTGGAATCTGACAGGAGCCACAAATTCACTTCCACACAGCGTTCCTCCAAGTCTCCCGATAAAAATGATACCACACTTGTGTGGGTAGGCCTAGCGCCCGCGACAGGAAACGCCCCAAAGCGCAACGTGGACACTTCCAAATTTTTGAAAGAAAACAGAGGTGTTTTTTGCGAAGTGCCTACCTGTAGATTTTGGCCTCTAGCTCAGCCGGCACTTAGGGAAACCTACCAAAATTGTGCATTTCTGAAAACTAGAGACCTAGGGGAATCCAAGGAGGGGTGACTTGTGGGGCTCGGACCAGGTTCTGTTACCCGGAATCCTTTGCAAACCTCAAAATTTGGCTAAAAAAACACATGTTTCTCACATTTCTGTGGCAGAAAGTTCTGGAATCTGGGAGGAGCCACAAATTCCCTTCCACCCAGCGTTCCTCCAAGTCTCCCAATAAAAATGATACCTCACTTGTATGGGTAGGCCTAGCGCCCGTGACAGGAAACGCCCCAAAGCGCAACATGGACAAATTCAAAATTTTTGAAAGAAAACAGAGGTGTTTTTTGCGAAGTGCCTACCTGTAGATTTTGGCCTCTAGCTCAGCCGGCACCTAGGGAAACCTACCAAACCTGTGCATTTCTGGAAACTAGAGACCTAGGGGAATCCAAGGAGGGGTGACTTGCGGGGCTCGGACCAGGTTCTGTTACCCAGAATCCTTTGCAAACCTCAAAATTTGGCTAAAAAAACACATGTTCCTCACATTTCTGTGGCAGAAAGTTTTGGAATCTGAGAGGAGCCACAAATTTCCTTCCACCCATCGTTTCCCTAAGTGTCCCGATAAAAATGATACCTCACTTGTGTGGGTAGGCCTAGCGCCCGCGTCAGGAAACGCCCCAAAGCGCAACGTGGACACATCCAAATTTTTGAAAGAAAACAGAGGTGTTTTTTGTGGTGTGCCTACCTGTAGATTTTGGCCTCTAGCTCAGCCGGCACTTAGGGAAACCTACCAAACCTGTGCATTTCTGAAAACTAGAGACCTAGGGGAATCCAAGGAGGGGTGACTTGCGGGGCTTGGACCAGGTTCTGTTACCCAGAATCCTTTGCAAACCTCAAAATTTGGCTAAAAAACACATGTTCCTCACATTTCTGTGGCAGAAAGATCTGGAATCTTGGAGGAGCCACAAATACCCTTCCACCCAGCGTTCCTCCAAGTCTCCCGATAAAAATGATACCTCACTTGTGTGGGTAGGCCTAGCGCCCGTGACAGGAAACGCCCCAAAGCGCAACATGGACACATTCAAAATTTTTGAAAGAAAACAGAGGTGTTTTTTGCGAAGTGCCTACCTGTAGATTTTGGCCTCTAGCTCAGCCGGCACCTAGGGAAACCTACCAAACCTGTGCATTTCTGAAAACTAGAGACCTAGGGGAATCCAAGGAGGGGTGACTTGCGGGGCTCGGACCAGGTTCTGTTACCCAGAATCCTTCGCAAACCTCAAAATTTGGCTAAAAAAACACATGTTCCTCACATTTCTGTGGCAGAAAGTTTTGGAATCTGAGAGGAGCCACAAATTTCCTTCCACCCAGCGTTTCCCTAAGTGTCCCGATAAAAATGATACCTCACTTGTGTGGGTAGGCCTAGCGCCCGCGTCAGGAAACGCCCCAAAGCGCAACGTGGACACATCCAAATTTTTGAAAGAAAACAGAGGTGTTTTTTGTGGTGTACCTACCTGTAGATTTTGGCCTCTAGCTCAGCCGGCACTTAGGGAAACCTACCAAACCTGTGCATTTCTGAAAACTAGAGACCTAGGGGAATCCAAGGAGGGGTGACTTGCGGGGCTTGGACCAGGTTCTGTTACCCAGAATCCTTTGCAAACCTCAAAATTTGGCTAAAAAACACATGTTCCTCACATTTCTGTGGCAGAAAGTTCTGGAATCTTGGAGGAGCCACAAATACCCTTCCACCCAGCGTTCCTCCAAGTCTCCCGATAAAAATGATACCTCACTTGTGTGGGTAGGCCTAGCGCCCGCGACAGGAAACGCCCCAAAGCGCAACGTGGACACATCCAAATTTTTTAAAGAAAACAGAGGTGTTTTTTGCGAAGTGCCTACCTGTAGATTTTGGCCTCTAGCTCAGCCGGCACCTAGGGAAACCTACCAAACCTGTGCATTTCTGAAAACTAGAGACCTAGGGGAATCCAAGGAGGGGTGACTTGTGGGGCTCGGAACAGGTTCTGTTACCCAGAATCCTTTGCAAACCTCAAAATTTGGCTAAAAAAACACATGTTCCTCACTTTTCTGTGGCAGAAAGTTCTGGAATCTGAGAGGAGCCACGAATTTCCATCCACCCAGCGTTCCCCCAAGTCTCCCGATAAAAATGATACCTCACTTGTGTGGGTGGGCCTAGCGCCCGCGACAGAAAACGCCCCAAAGCGCAACGTGGACACATCCAAATTTTTTAAAGAAAACAGAGGTGTTTTTACGAAGTGCCTACCTGTAGATTTTGGCCTCTAGCTCAGCCGGCACCTAGGGAAACCTACCAAACCTGTGCATTTCTGAAAACTAGAGACCTAGGGGAATCCAAGGAGGGGTGACTTGCTGGGCTCGGACCAGGTTCTGTTACCCAGAATCCTTTGCAAACCTCAAAATTTGGCTAAAAAAACACATGTTCCTCACATTTCTGTGGCAGAAAGTTCTGGAATCTGAGAGAAGCCACAAATTTCCTACCACCCAGCGTTCCTCCAAGTCTCACGATAAGAATGATACCTCACTTGTGTGGGTAGGCCTAGCGCCCGCGACAGGAAACGCCCCAAAGCGCAACTTGGACACATCCAAATTTTTGAAAGAAAACAGAGGTGTTTTTTTGCGAAGTGCCTACCTGTAGATTTTGGCCTCTAGCTCAGCCGGCACCTAGGGAAACCTACCACACCTGTGCATTTCTGAAAACTAGAGACCTAGGGGAATCCAAGGAGGGGTGACTTGTGGGGCTCGGAACAGGTTCTGTTACCCAGAATCCTTTGCAAACCTCAAAATTTGGCTAAAAAAACACATGTTCCTCACTTTTCTGTGGCAGAAAGTTCTGGAATCTGAGAGGAGCCACGAATTTCCATCCACCCAGCGTTCCCCCAAGTCTCCCGATAAAAATGATACCTCACTTGTGTGGGTGGGCCTAGCGCCCCCGACAGAAAACGCCCCAAAGTGCAACGTGGACACATCCACATTTTTGAAAGAAACAGAGTTGTTTTTTGCGAAGTGCCTACCTGTAGATTTTGGCCTCTAGCTCAGCCGGCACCTAGGGAAACCTACCAAACCTGTGCATTTCTGAAAACTAGAGACCTAGGGGAATCCAAGGAGGGGTGACTTGTGGGGCTCGGAACAGGTTCTGTTACCCAGAATCCTTTGCAAACCTCAAAATTTGGCTAAAAAACACATGTTCCTCACTTTTCTGTGGCAGAAAGTTCTGGAATCTGAGAGGAGCCACGAATTTCCATCCACCCAGCGTTCCCCCAAGTCTCCCGATAAAAATGATACCTCACTTGTGTGGGTGGGCCTAGCGCCCGCGACAGAAAACGCCCCAAAGCGCAACGTGGACACATCCAAATTTTTGAAAGAAAACAGAGGTGTTTTTACGAAGTGCCTACCTGTAGATTTTGGCCTCTAGCTCAGCCGGCACCTAGGGAAACCTACCAAACCTGTGCATTTCTGAAAACTAGAGACCTAGGGGAATCCAAGGAGGGGTGACTTGCGGGGCTCGGACCAGGTTCTGTTACCCAGAATCCTTTGCAAACCTCAAAATTTGGCTAAAAAAACACATGTTCCTCACATTTCTGTGACAGAAAGTTTTGGAATCTGAGAGGAGCCACAAATTTCCTTCCACCCAGCGTTTCCCTAAGTGTCCCGATAAAAATGATACCTCACTTGTGTGGGTAGGCCTAGCGCCCGCGTCAGGAAACGCCCCAAAGCGCAACGTGGACACATCCAAATTTTTGAAAGAAAACAGAGGTGTTTTTTGTGGTGTACCTACCTGTAGATTTTGGCCTCTAGCTCAGCCGGCACTTAGGGAAACCTACCAAACCTGTGCATTTCTGAAAACTAGAGACCTAGGGGAATCCAAGGAGGGGTGACTTGCGGGGCTTGGACCAGGTTCTGTTACCCAGAATCCTTTGCAAACCTCAAAATTTGGCTAAAAAACACATGTTCCTCACATTTCTGTGGCAGAAAGTTCTGGAATCTTGGAGGAGCCACAAATACCCTTCCACCCAGCGTTCCTCCAAGTCTCCCGATAAAAATGATACCTCACTTGTGTGGGTAGGCCTAGCGCCCGCGACAGGAAACGCCCCAAAGCGCAACGTGGACACATCCAAATTTTTTAAAGAAAACAGAGGTGTTTTTTGCGAAGTGCCTACCTGTAGATTTTGGCCTCTAGCTCAGCCGGCACCTAGGGAAACCTACCAAACCTGTGCATTTCTGAAAACTAGAGACCTAGGGGAATCCAAGGAGGGGTGACTTGTGGGGCTCGGAACAGGTTCTGTTACCCAGAATCCTTTGCAAACCTCAAAATTTGGCTAAAAAAACACATGTTCCTCACTTTTCTGTGGCAGAAAGTTCTGGAATCTGAGAGGAGCCACGAATTTCCATCCACCCAGCGTTCCCCCAAGTCTCCCGCTAAAAATGATACCTCACTTGTGTGGGTGGGCCTAGCGCCCGCGACAGAAAACGCCCCAAAGCGCAACGTGGACACATCCAAATTTTTGAAAGAAAACAGAGGTGTTTTTACGAAGTGCCTACCTGTAGATTTTGGCCTCTAGCTCAGCCGGCACCTAGGGAAACCTACCAAACCTGTGCATTTCTGAAAACTAGAGACCTAGGGGAATCCAAGGAGGGGTGACTTGCTGGGCTCGGACCAGGTTCTGTTACCCAGAATCCTTTGCAAACCTCAAAATTTGGCTAAAAAAACACATGTTCCTCACATTTCTGTGGCAGAAAGTTCTGGAATCTGAGAGAAGCCACAAATTTCCTACCACCCAGCGTTCCTCCAAGTCTCACGATAAGAATGATACCTCACTTGTGTGGGTAGGCCTAGCGCCCGCGACAGGAAACGCCCCAAAGCGCAACTTGGACACATCCAAATTTTTGAAAGAAAACAGAGGTGTTTTTTTGCGAAGTGCCTACCTGTAGATTTTGGCCTCTAGCTCAGCCGGCACCTAGGTAAACCTACCACACCTGTGCATTTCTGAAAACTAGAGACCTAGGGGAATCCAAGGAGGGGTGACTTGTGGGGCTCGGAACAGGTTCTGTTACCCAGAATCCTTTGCAAACCTCAAAATTTGGCTAAAAAAACACATGTTCCTCACTTTTCTGTGGCAGAAAGTTCTGGAATCTGAGAGGAGCCACGAATTTCCATCCACCCAGCGTTCCCCCAAGTCTCCCGATAAAAATGATACCTCACTTGTGTGGGTGGGCCTAGCGCCCCCGACAGAAAACGCCCCAAAGTGCAACGTGGACACATCCAAATTTTTGAAAGAAACAGAGTTGTTTTTTGCGAAGTGCCTACCTGTAGATTTTGGCCTCTAGCTCAGCCGGCACCTAGGGAAACCTACCAAACCTGTGCATTTCTGAAAACTAGAGACCTAGGGGAATCCAAGGAGGGGTGACTTGCTGGGCTCGGACCAGGTTCTGTTACCCAGAATCCTTTGCAAACCTCAAAATTTGGCTAAAAAAACACATGTTCCTCACATTTCTGTGGCAGAAAGTTCTGGAATCTGAGAGAAGCCACAAATTTCCTACCACCCAGCGTTCCTCCAAGTCTCACGATAAGAATGATACCTCACTTGTGTGGGTAGGCCTAGCGCCCGCGACAGGAAACGCCCCAAAGCGCAACTTGGACACATCCAAATTTTTGAAAGAAAACAGAGGTGTTTTTTTGCGAAGTGCCTACCTGTAGATTTTGGCCTCTAGCTCAGCCGGCACCTAGGTAAACCTACCACACCTGTGCATTTCTGAAAACTAGAGACCTAGGGGAATCCAAGGAGGGGTGACTTGTGGGGCTCGGAACAGGTTCTGTTACCCAGAATCCTTTGCAAACCTCAAAATTTGGCTAAAAAAACACATGTTCCTCACTTTTCTGTGGCAGAAAGTTCTGGAATCTGAGAGGAGCCACGAATTTCCATCCACCCAGCGTTCCCCCAAGTCTCCCGATAAAAATGATAACTCACTTGTGTGGGTGGGCCTAGCGCCCCCGACAGAAAACGCCCCAAAGTGCAACGTGGACACATCCAAATTTTTGAAAGAAACAGAGTTGTTTTTTGCGAAGTGCCTACCTGTAGATTTTGGCCTCTAGCTCAGCCGGCACCTAGGGAAACCTACCAAACCTGTGCATTTCTGAAAACTAGAGACCTAGGGGAATCCAAGGAGGGGTGACTTGCTGGGCTCGGACCAGGTTCTGTTACCCAGAATCCTTTGCAAACCTCAAAATTTGGCTAAAAAAACACATGTTCCTCACATTTCTGTTGCAGAAAGTTTTGGAATCTGAGAGGAGCCACACATTTTTTTCCACCCAGCGTTTCCCTAAGTCTCCCGATAAAAATGATACCTCACTTGTGTGGGTAGGCCTAGCGCCCGCGACAGGAAACGCCCCAAAGCGCAACGTGGCCACATCCAAATTTTTGAAAGAAAACAGAGGTGTTTTTTGCGAAGTGCCTACCTGTAGATTTTGGCCTCTAGCTCAGCCGGCACCTAGGGAAACCTACCAAACCTGTGCATTTCTGAAAACTAGAGACCTAGGGGAATCCAAGGAGTGGTGACTTGTGGGGTTCGGAACAGGTTCTGTTACCCAGAATCCTTTGCAAACCTCAAAATTTGGCTAAAAAAACACATGTTCCTCACTTTTCTGTGGCAGAAAGTTCTGGAATCTGAGAGGAGCCACGAATTTCCATCCACCCAGCGTTCCCCCAAGTCTCCCGATAAAAATGATACCTCACTTGTGTGGGTAGGCCTAGCGCCCGTGACAGAAAACGCCCCAAAGCGCAACGTGGACACATCCAAATTTTTGAAAGAAACAGAGGTGTTTTTTTGCGAAGTGCCTACCTGTAGATTTTGGCCTCTAGCTCAGCCGGCACCTAGGGAAACCTACCAAACCTGTGCATTTCTGAAAACTAGAGACCTAGGGGAATCCAAGGAGGGGTGACTTGCTGGGCTCGGACCAGGTTCTGTTACCCAGAATCCTTTGCAAACCTCAAAATTTGGCTAAAAAAACACATGTTCCTCACATTTCTGTGGCAGAAAGTTCTGGAATCTGAGAGAAGCCACAAATTTCCTTCGACCCATCGTTCCTCCAATTCTCACGATAAGAATGATACCTCACTTGTGTGGGTAGGCCTAGCGCCCGCGACAGGAAACGCCCCAAAGCGCAACGTGGACACATCCACATTTTTTAAAGAAAACAGAGGTGTTTTTTGCGAAGTGCCTACCTGTAGATTTTGGCCTCTAGCTCAGCCGGCACCTAGGGAAACCTACCAAACCTGTGCATTTCTGAAAACTAGAGACCTAGGGGAATCCAAGGAGGGGTGACTTGCGGGGCTCGGACCAGGTTCTGTTACCCAGAATCCTTTGCGAACCTCAAAATTTGGCCAAAAAAACACATGTTCCTCACATTTCTGTGACAGAAAGTTCTGGAATCTGAGAGGAACCACAAATTTCCTTCCATCCAGCGTTCCCCCAAGTCTCCCGATAAAAATGATACCTCACTTGTGTGGGTAGGCCTAGCGCCCGCGACAGGAAACGCCCCAAAGCGCAACGTGGACACATCCACATTTTTGAAAGAAAACAGAGGTGTTTTTTGCGAAGTGCCTACCTGTAGATTTTGGCCTCTAGCTCAGCCGGCACCTAGGGAAACCTACCAAACCTGTGCATTTCTGAAAACTAGAGACCTAGGGGAATCCAAGGAGGGGTGACTTGCGGGGCTTGGACCAGGTTCTGTTACCCAGAATCCTTTGCAATCCTCAAAATTTGGCTAAAAAACACATGTTCCTCACATTTCTGTGGCAGAAAGTTCTGGAATCTGGGAGGAGCAACAAATTCCCTTCCACCCAGCGTTCCTCCAAGTCTCCCAATAAAAATGATACCTCACTTGTATGGGTAGGCCTAGCGCCCGCGACAGGAAACGCCCCAAAGCGCAACATGGACACATCCAAATTTTTGAAAGAAAACAGAGGTGTTTTTTGCGAAGTGCCTACCTGTAGATTTTGGCCTCTAGCTCAGCCGGCACCTAGGGAAACCTACCAAACCTGTGCATTTCTGAAAACTAGAGACCTAGGGGAATCCAAGGAGGGGTGACTTGCGGGGCTCGGACCAGGTTCTGTTACCCAGAATCCTTTGCAAACTTCAAAATTTGGCTAAAAAAACACATGTTCCTCACATTTCTGTGGCAGAAAGTTCTGGAATCTGACAGGAGCCACAAATTCACTTCCACACAGCGTTCCTCCAAGTCTCCCGATAAAAATGATACCTCACTTGTGTGGGTAGGCCTAGCGCCCGTGACAGGAAACGCCCCAAAGCGCAACGTGGACACATCCAAATTTTTGAAAGAAAACAGAGGTGTTTTTTGCGAAGTGCCTACCTGTAGATTTTGGCCTCTAGCTCAGCCGGCACTTAGGGAAACCTACCAAACCTGTGCATTTCTGAAAACTAGAGACCTAGGGGAATCCAAGGAGGGGTGACTTGCGGGGCTCGGACCAGGTTCTGTTACCCGGAATCCTTTGCAAACCTCAAAATTTGGCTAAAAAAACACATGTTCCTCACATTTCTGTGGCAGAAAGTTCTGGAATCTGGGAGGAGCCACAAATTCCCTTCCACCCAGCGTTCCTCCAAGTCTCCCAATAAAAATGATACCTCACTTGTATGGGTAGGCCTAGCGCCCGCGACAGGAAACGCCCCAAAGCGCAACGTAGACACATTCAAAATTTTTGAAAGAAAACAGAGGTGTTTTTTGCGAAGTGCCTACCTGTAGATGTTGGCCTCTAGCTCAGCCGGCACCTTGGGAAACCTACCAAACATGTGCATTTCTGAAAACTAGAGACCTAGGGGAATCCAAGGAGGGGTGACTTGCTGGGCTCGGACCAGGTTCTGTTACCCAGAATCCTTTGCAAACCTCAAAATTTGGCTAAAAAAACACATGTTCCTCACATTTCTGTGGCAGAAAGTTCTGGAATCTGAGAGAAGCCACAAATTTCCTACCACCCAGCGTTCCTCCAAGTCTCACGATAAGAATGATACCTCACTTGTGTGGGTAGGCCTAACGCCCGCGACAGGAAACGCCCCAAAGCGCAACGTGGACACATCCAAATTTTTTAAAGAAAACAGAGGTGTTTTTTGCGAAGTGCCTACCTGTAGATTTTGGCCTCTAGCTCAGCCGGCACCTAGGGAAACCTACCAAACCTGTGCATTTCTGAAAACTAGAGACCTAGGGGAATCCAAGGAGGGGTGACTTGCGGGGCTTGGACCAGGTTCTGTTACCCAGAATCCTTTGCAATCCTCAAAATTTGGCTAAAAAACACATGTTCCTCACATTTCTGTGGCAGAAAGTTCTGGAATCTGGGAGGAGCCACAAATTCCCTTCCACCCAGCGTTCCTCCAAGTCTCCCAATAAAAATGATACCTCACTTGTATGGGTAGGCCTAGCGCCCGCGACAGGAAACGCCCCAAAGCGCAACATGGACACATCCAAATTTTTGAAAGAAAACAGAGGTGTTTTTTGCGAAGTGCCTACCTGTAGATTTTGGCCTCTAGCTCAGCCGGCACCTAGGGAAACCTACCAAACCTGTGCATTTCTGAAAACTAGAGACCTAGGGGAATCCAAGGAGGGGTGACTTGCGGGGCTCGGACCAGGTTCTGTTACCCAGAATCCTTTGCAAACTTCAAAATTTGGCTTAAAAAACACATGTTCCTCACATTTCTGTGGCAGAAAGTTCTGGAATCTGACAGGAGCCACAAATTCACTTCCACACAGCGTTCCTCCAAGTCTCCCGATAAAAATGATACCTCACTTGTGTGGGTAGGCCTAGCTCCCGTGACAGGAAACGCCCCAAAGCGCAACGTGGACACATCCAAATTTTTGAAAGAAAACAGAGGTGTTTTTTGCGAAGTGCCTACCTGTAGATTTTGGCCTCTAGCTCAGCCGGCACTTAGGGAAACCTACCAAACCTGTGCATTTCTGAAAACTAGAGACCTAGGGGAATCCAAGGAGGGGTGACTTGCGGGGCTCGGACCAGGTTCTGTTACCCGGAATCCTTTGCAAACCTCAAAATTTGGCTAAAAAAACACATGTTCCTCACATTTCGGTGGCAGAAAGTTCTGGAATCTGGGAGGAGCCACAAATTCCCTTCCACCCAGCGTTCCTCCAAGTCTCCCAATAAAAATGATACCTCACTTGTATGGGTAGGCCTAGCGCCCGCGACAGGAAACGCCCCAAAGCGCAACGTAGACACATTCAAAATTTTTGAAAGAAAACAGAGGTGTTTTTTGCAAAGTGCCTACCTGTAGATGTTGGCCTCTAGCTCAGCCGGCACCTAGGGAAACCTACCAAACCTGTGCATTTCTGAAAACTAGAGACCTAGGGGAATCCAAGGAGGGGTGACTTGCGGGGCTCGGACCAGGTTCTGTTACCCAGAATCCTTTGCAAACTTCAAAATTTGGCTAAAAAAACACATGTTCCTCACATTTCTGTGGCAGAAAGTTCTGGAATCTGACAGGAGCCACAAATTCACTTCCACACAGCGTTCCTCCAAGTCTCCCGATAAAAATGATACCTCACTTGTGTGGGTAGGCCTAGCGCCCGTGACAGGAAACGCCCCAAAGCGCAACGTGGACACATCCAAATTTTTGAAAGAAAACAGAGGTGTTTTTTGCGAAGTGCCTACCTGTAGATTTTGGCCTCTAGCTCAGCCGGCACTTAGGGAAACCTACCAAACCTGTGCATTTCTGAAAACTAGAGACCTAGGGGAATCCAAGGAGGGGTGACTTGTGGGGCTCGGACCAGGTTCTGTTACCCGGAATCCTTTGCAAACCTCAAAATTTGGCTAAAAAAACACATGTGCCTCACATTTCGGTGGCAGAAAGTTCTGGAATCTGGGAGGAGCCACAAATTCCCTTCCACCCAGCGTTCCTCCAAGTCTCCCAATAAAAATGATACCTCACTTGTATGGGTAGGCCTAGCGCCCGCGACAGGAAACGCCCCAAAGCGCAACGTAGACACATTCAAAAATTTTGAAAGAAAACAGAGGTGTTTTTTGCGAAGTGCCTACCTGTAGATGTTGGCCTCTAGCTCAGCCGGCACCTAGGGAAACCTACCAAACCTGTGCATTTCTGAAAACTAGAGACCTAGGGGAATCCAAGGAGGGGTGACTTGCGGGGCTCGGACCAGGTTCGGTTACCCAGAATCCTTTGCAAACCTCAAAATTTGGCTAAAAAAACACATGTTCCTCACATTTCTGTGGCAGAAAGTTTTGGAATCTGAGAGGAGCCACAAATTTCCTTCCACCCATCGTTTCCCTAAGTCTCCCGATAAAAATGATACCTCACTTGTGTGGGTAGGCCTAGCGCCCGCGTCAGGAAACGCCCCAAAGCGCAACGTGGACACATCCAAATTTTTGAAAGAAAACAGAGGTGTTTTTTGTGATGTGCCTACCTGTAGATTTTGGCCTCTAGCTCAGCCGGCACTTAGGGAAACCTACCAAACCTGTGCATTTCTGAAAACTAGAGACCTAGGGGAATCCAAGGAGGGGTGACTTGCGGGGCTTGGACCAGGTTCTGTTACCCAGAATCCTTTGCAAAGCTCAACATTTGGCTAAAAAACACATGTTCCTCACAATTCTGTGGCAGAAAGTTCTGGAATCTGACAGGAGCCACAAATTCACTTCCACACAGCGTTCCTCCAAGTCTCCCGATAAAAATGATACCACACTTGTGTGGGTAGGCCTAGCGCCCGCGACAGGAAACGCCCCAAAGCGCAACGTGGACACATCCAAATTTTTGAAAGAAAACAGAGGTGTTTTTTGCGAAGTGCCTACCTGTAGATTTTGGCCTCTAGCTCAGCCGGCACTTAGGGAAACCTACCAAACCTGTGCATTTCTGAAAACTAGAGACCTAGGGGAATCCAAGGAGGGGTGACTTGCGGGGCTCGGAGCAGGTTCTGTTACCCGGAATCCTTTGCAAACCTCACAATTTGGCTAAAAAAACACATGTTTCTCACATTTCTGTGGCAGAAAGTTCTGGAATCTGGGAGGAGCCACAAATTCCCTTCCACCCAGCGTTCATCCAAGTCTCCCAATAAAAATGATACCTCACTTGTATGGGTAGGCCTAGCGCCCGTGACAGGAAACGCCCCAAAGCGCAACATGGACACATTCAAAATTTTTGAAAGAAAACAGAGGTGTTTTTTGAGAAGTGCCTACCTGTAGATTTTGGCCTCTAGCTCAGCCGGCACCTAGGGAAACCTACCAAACCTGTGCATTTCTGAAAACTAGAGACCTAGGGGAATCCAAGGAGGGGTGACTTGCGGGGCTCGGACCAGGTTCTGTTACCCAGAATCCTTTGCAAACCTCAAAATTTGGCTAAAAAAACACATGTTCCTCACATTTCTGTGGCAGAAAGTTTTGGAATCTGAGAGGAGCCACAAATTTCCTTCCACCCAGCGTTTCCCTAAGTGTCCCGACAAAAATGATACCTCACTTGTGTGGGTAGGCCTAGCGCCCGCGTCAGGAAACGCCCCAAAGCGCAACGTGGACACATCCAAATTTTTGAAAGAAAACAGAGGTGTTTTTTGTGGTGTGCCTACCTGTAGATTTTGGCCTCTAGCTCAGCCGGCACTTAGGGAAACCTACCAAACCTGTGCATTTCTGAAAACTAGAGACCTAGGGGAATCCAAGGAGGGGTGACTTGCGGGGCTTGGACCAGGTTCTGTTACCCAGAATCCTTTGCAAACCTCAAAATTTGGCTAAAAAACACATGTTCCTCACATTTCTGTGGCAGAAAGTTCTGGAATCTGGGAGGAGCCACAAATACCCTTCCACCCAGCGTTCCTCCAAGTCTCCCGATAAAAATGATACCTCACTTGTGTGGGTAGGCCTAGCGCCCGCGACAGGAAACGCCCCAAAGCGCAACGTGGACACATCCAAATTTTTGAAAGAAAACAGAGGTGTTTTTTGCGAAGTGCCTACCTGTAGATTTTGGCCTCTAGCTCAGCCGGCACCTAGGGAAACCTACCAAACCTGTGCATTTCTGAAAACTAGAGACCTAGGGGAATCCAAGGAGGGGTGACTTGTGGGGCTCGGAACAAGTTCTGTTACCCAGAATCCTTTGCAAACCTCAAAATTTGGCTAAAAAAACACATGTTCCTCACTTTTCTGTGGCCGAAAGTTCTGGAATCTGAGAGGAGCCACGAATTTCCATCCACCCAGCGTTCCCCCAAGTCTCCCGATAAAAATGATACCTCACTTGTGTGGGTGGGCCTAGCGCCCGCGACAGAAAACGCCCCAAAGCGCAACGTGGACACATCCAAATTTTTGAAAGAAAACAGAGGTGTTTTTTGCGAAGTGCCTACCTGTAGATTTTGGCCTCTAGCTCAGCCGGCACTTAGGGAAACCTACCAAACCTGTGCATTTCTGAAAACTAGAGACCTAGGGGAATCCAAGGAGGGGTGACTTGCGGGGCTCGGAGCAGGTTCTGTTACCCGGAATCCTTTGCAAACCTCACAATTTGGCTAAAAAAACACATGTTTCTCACATTTCTGTGGCAGAAAGTTCTGGAATCTGGGAGGAGCCACAAATTCCCTTCCACCCAGCGTTCATCCAAGTCTCCCAATAAAAATGATACCTCACTTGTATGGGTAGGCCTAGCGCCCGTGACAGGAAACGCCCCAAAGCGCAACATGGACACATTCAAAATTTTTGAAAGAAAACAGAGGTGTTTTTTGAGAAGTGCCTACCTGTAGATTTTGGCCTCTAGCTCAGCCGGCACCTAGGGAAACCTACCAAACCTGTGCATTTCTGAAAACTAGAGACCTAGGGGAATCCAAGGAGGGGTGACTTGCGGGGCTCGGACCAGGTTCTGTTACCCAGAATCCTTTGCAAACCTCAAAATTTGGCTAAAAAAACACATGTTCCTCACATTTCTGTGGCAGAAAGTTTTGGAATCTGAGAGGAGCCACAAATTTCCTTCCACCCAGCGTTTCCCTAAGTGTCCCGACAAAAATGATACCTCACTTGTGTGGGTAGGCCTAGCGCCCGCGTCAGGAAACGCCCCAAAGCGCAACGTGGACACATCCAAATTTTTGAAAGAAAACAGAGGTGTTTTTTGTGGTGTGCCTACCTGTAGATTTTGGCCTCTAGCTCAGCCGGCACTTAGGGAAACCTACCAAACCTGTGCATTTCTGAAAACTAGAGACCTAGGGGAATCCAAGGAGGGGTGACTTGCGGGGCTTGGACCAGGTTCTGTTACCCAGAATCCTTTGCAAACCTCAAAATTTGGCTAAAAAACACATGTTCCTCACATTTCTGTGGCAGAAAGTTCTGGAATCTGGGAGGAGCCACAAATACCCTTCCACCCAGCGTTCCTCCAAGTCTCCCGATAAAAATGATACCTCACTTGTGTGGGTAGGCCTAGCGCCCGCGACAGGAAACGCCCCAAAGCGCAACGTGGACACATCCAAATTTTTGAAAGAAAACAGAGGTGTTTTTTGCGAAGTGCCTACCTGTAGATTTTGGCCTCTAGCTCAGCCGGCACCTAGGGAAACCTACCAAACCTGTGCATTTCTGAAAACTAGAGACCTAGGGGAATCCAAGGAGGGGTGACTTGTGGGGCTCGGAACAAGTTCTGTTACCCAGAATCCTTTGCAAACCTCAAAATTTGGCTAAAAAAACACATGTTCCTCACTTTTCTGTGGCCGAAAGTTCTGGAATCTGAGAGGAGCCACGAATTTCCATCCACCCAGCGTTCCCCCAAGTCTCCCGATAAAAATGATACCTCACTTGTGTGGGTGGGCCTAGCGCCCGCGACAGAAAACGCCCCAAAGCGCAACGTGGACACATCCAAATTTTTGAAAGAAAACAGAGGTGTTTTTACGAAGTGCCTACCTGTAGATTTTGGCCTCTAGCTCAGCCGGCACCTAGGGAAACCTACCAAACCTGTGCATTTCTGAAAACTAGAGACCTAGGGGAATCCAAGGAGGGGTGACTTGCTGGGCTCGGACCAGGTTCTGTTACCCAGAATCCTTTGCAAACCTCAAAATTTGGCTAAAAAAACACATGTTCCTCACATTTCGGTGGCAGAAAGTTCTGGAATCTGAGAGAAGCCACAAATTTCCTACCACCCAGCGTTCCTCCAAGTCTCACGATAAGAATGATACCTCACTTGTGTGGGTAGGCCTAGCGCCCGCGACAGGAAACGCCCCAAAGCGCAACTTGGACACATCCACATTTTTGAAAGAAAACAGAGGTGTTTTTTGCGAAGTGCCTACCTGTAGATTTTGGCCTCTAGCTCAGCCGGCACTTAGGGAAACCTACCAAACCTGTGCATTTCTGAAAACTAGAGACCTAGGGGAATCCAAGGAGGGGTGACTTGCGGGGCTCGGACCAGGTTCTGTTACCCAGAATCCATTGCAAACTTCAAAATTTGGCTAAAAAAACACATGTTCCTCACATTTCTGTGGCAGAAAGTTCTGGAATCTGACAGGAGCCACAAATTCACTTCCACACAGCGTTCCTCCAAGTCTCCCGATAAAAATGATACCTCACTTGTGTGGGTAGGCCTAGCGCCCGTGACAGGAAACGCCCCAAAGCGCAACGTGGACACATCCAAATTTTTGAAAGAAAACAGAGGTGTTTTTTGCGAAGTGCCTACCTGTAGATTTTGGCCTCTAGCTCAGCCGGCACTTAGGGAAACCTACCAAACCTGTGCATTTCTGAAAACTAGAGACCTAGGGGAATCCAAGGAGGGGTGACTTGTGGGGCTCGGACCAGGTTCTGTTACCCGGAATCCTTTGCAAACCTCAAAATTTGGCTAAAAAAACACATGTTCCTCACATTTCTGTGGCAGAAAGTTCTGGAATCTGGGAGGAGCCACAAATTCCCTTCCACCCAGCGTTCCTCCAAGTCTCCCAATAAAAATGATACCTCACTTGTATGGGTAGGCCTAGCGCCCGCGACAGGAAACGCCCCAAAGCGCAACGTAGACACATTCAAAAATTTTGAAAGAAAACAGAGGTGTTTTTTGCGAAGTGCCTACCTGTAGATGTTGGCCTCTAGCTCAGCCGGCACCTAGGGAAACCTACCAAACCTGTGCATTTCTGAAAACTAGAGACCTAGGGGAATCCAAGGAGGGGTGACTTGCGGGGCTCGGACCAGGTTCTGTTACCCAGAATCCTTTGCAAACCTCAAAATTTGGCTAAAAAAACACATGTTCCTCACATTTCTGTGGCAGAAAGTTCTGGAATCTGAGAGGAGCCACAAATTTCCTTCCACCCATCGTTTCCCTAAGTCTCCCGATAAAAATGATACCTCACTTGTGTGGGTAGGCCTAGCGCCCGCGTCAGGAAACGCCCCAAAGCGCAACGTGGACACATCCAAATTTTTGAAAGAAAACAGAGGTGTTTTTTGTGGTGTGCCTACCTGTAGATTTTGGCCTCTAGCTCAGCCGGCACTTAGGGAAACCTACCAAACCTGTGCATTTCTGAAAACTAGAGACCTAGGGGAATCCAAGGAGGGGTGACTTGCGGGGCTTGGACCAGGTTCTGTTACCCAGAATCCTTTGCAAACCTCAAAATTTGGCTAAAAAACACATGTTCCTCACATTTCTGTGGCAGAAAGTTCTGGAATCTGGGAGGAGCCACAAATACCCTTCCACCCAGCGTTCCTCCAAGTCTCCCGATAAAAATGATACCTCACTTGTGTGGGTAGGCCTAGCGCCCGCGACAGGAAACGCCCCAAAGCGCAACGTGGACACATCCAAATTTTTGAAAGAAAACAGAGGTGTTTTTTGCGAAGTGCCTACCTGTAGATTTTGGCCTCTAGCTCAGCCGGCACCTAGGGAAACCTACCAAACCTGTGCATTTCTGAAAACTAGAGACCTAGGGGAATCCAAGGAGGGGTGACTTGTGGGGCTCGGAACAAGTTCTGTTACCCAGAATCCTTTGCAAACCTCAAAATTTGGCTAAAAAAACACATGTTCCTCACTTTTCTGTGGCCGAAAGTTCTGGAATCTGAGAGGAGCCACGAATTTCCATCCACCCAGCGTTCCCCCAAGTCTCCCGATAAAAATGATACCTCACTTGTGTGGGTGGGCCTAGCGCCCGCGACAGAAAACGCCCCAAAGCGCAACGTGGACACATCCAAATTTTTGAAAGAAAACAGAGGTGTTTTTTGCGAAGTGCCTACCTGTAGATTTTGGCCTCTAGCTCAGCCGGCACTTAGGGAAACCTACCAAACCTGTGCATTTCTGAAAACTAGAGACCTAGGGGAATCCAAGGAGGGGTGACTTGCGGGGCTCGGAGCAGGTTCTGTTACCCGGAATCCTTTGCAAACCTCACAATTTGGCTAAAAAAACACATGTTTCTCACATTTCTGTGGCAGAAAGTTCTGGAATCTGGGAGGAGCCACAAATTCCCTTCCACCCAGCGTTCATCCAAGTCTCCCAATAAAAATGATACCTCACTTGTATGGGTAGGCCTAGCGCCCGTGACAGGAAACGCCCCAAAGCGCAACATGGACACATTCAAAATTTTTGAAAGAAAACAGAGGTGTTTTTTGAGAAGTGCCTACCTGTAGATTTTGGCCTCTAGCTCAGCCGGCACCTAGGGAAACCTACCAAACCTGTGCATTTCTGAAAACTAGAGACCTAGGGGAATCCAAGGAGGGGTGACTTGCGGGGCTCGGACCAGGTTCTGTTACCCAGAATCCTTTGCAAACCTCAAAATTTGGCTAAAAAAACACATGTTCCTCACATTTCTGTGGCAGAAAGTTTTGGAATCTGAGAGGAGCCACAAATTTCCTTCCACCCAGCGTTTCCCTAAGTGTCCCGACAAAAATGATACCTCACTTGTGTGGGTAGGCCTAGCGCCCGCGTCAGGAAACGCCCCAAAGCGCAACGTGGACACATCCAAATTTTTGAAAGAAAACAGAGGTGTTTTTTGTGGTGTGCCTACCTGTAGATTTTGGCCTCTAGCTCAGCCGGCACTTAGGGAAACCTACCAAACCTGTGCATTTCTGAAAACTAGAGACCTAGGGGAATCCAAGGAGGGGTGACTTGCGGGGCTTGGACCAGGTTCTGTTACCCAGAATCCTTTGCAAACCTCAAAATTTGGCTAAAAAACACATGTTCCTCACATTTCTGTGGCAGAAAGTTCTGGAATCTGGGAGGAGCCACAAATACCCTTCCACCCAGCGTTCCTCCAAGTCTCCCGATAAAAATGATACCTCACTTGTGTGGGTAGGCCTAGCGCCCGCGACAGGAAACGCCCCAAAGCGCAACGTGGACACATCCAAATTTTTGAAAGAAAACAGAGGTGTTTTTTGCGAAGTGCCTACCTGTAGATTTTGGCCTCTAGCTCAGCCGGCACCTAGGGAAACCTACCAAACCTGTGCATTTCTGAAAACTAGAGACCTAGGGGAATCCAAGGAGGGGTGACTTGTGGGGCTCGGAACAAGTTCTGTTACCCAGAATCCTTTGCAAACCTCAAAATTTGGCTAAAAAAACACATGTTCCTCACTTTTCTGTGGCCGAAAGTTCTGGAATCTGAGAGGAGCCACGAATTTCCATCCACCCAGCGTTCCCCCAAGTCTCCCGATAAAAATGATACCTCACTTGTGTGGGTGGGCCTAGCGCCCGCGACAGAAAACGCCCCAAAGCGCAACGTGGACACATCCAAATTTTTGAAAGAAAACAGAGGTGTTTTTACGAAGTGCCTACCTGTAGATTTTGGCCTCTAGCTCAGCCGGCACCTAGGGAAACCTACCAAACCTGTGCATTTCTGAAAACTAGAGACCTAGGGGAATCCAAGGAGGGGTGACTTGCTGGGCTCGGACCAGGTTCTGTTACCCAGAATCCTTTGCAAACCTCAAAATTTGGCTAAAAAAACACATGTTCCTCACATTTCGGTGGCAGAAAGTTCTGGAATCTGAGAGAAGCCACAAATTTCCTACCACCCAGCGTTCCTCCAAGTCTCACGATAAGAATGATACCTCACTTGTGTGGGTAGGCCTAGCGCCCGCGACAGGAAACGCCCCAAAGCGCAACTTGGACACATCCACATTTTTGAAAGAAAACAGAGGTGTTTTTTGCGAAGTGCCTACCTGTAGATTTTGGCCTCTAGCTCAGCCGGCACTTAGGGAAACCTACCAAACCTGTGCATTTCTGAAAACTAGAGACCTAGGGGAATCCAAGGAGGGGTGACTTGCGGGGCTCGGACCAGGTTCTGTTACCCAGAATCCATTGCAAACTTCAAAATTTGGCTAAAAAAACACATGTTCCTCACATTTCTGTGGCAGAAAGTTCTGGAATCTGACAGGAGCCACAAATTCACTTCCACACAGCGTTCCTCCAAGTCTCCCGATAAAAATGATACCTCACTTGTGTGGGTAGGCCTAGCGCCCGTGACAGGAAACGCCCCAAAGCGCAACGTGGACACATCCAAATTTTTGAAAGAAAACAGAGGTGTTTTTTGCGAAGTGCCTACCTGTAGATTTTGGCCTCTAGCTCAGCCGGCACTTAGGGAAACCTACCAAACCTGTGCATTTCTGAAAACTAGAGACCTAGGGGAATCCAAGGAGGGGTGACTTGTGGGGCTCGGACCAGGTTCTGTTACCCGGAATCCTTTGCAAACCTCAAAATTTGGCTAAAAAAACACATGTTCCTCACATTTCTGTGGCAGAAAGTTCTGGAATCTGGGAGGAGCCACAAATTCCCTTCCACCCAGCGTTCCTCCAAGTCTCCCAATAAAAATGATACCTCACTTGTATGGGTAGGCCTAGCGCCCGCGACAGGAAACGCCCCAAAGCGCAACGTAGACACATTCAAAAATTTTGAAAGAAAACAGAGGTGTTTTTTGCGAAGTGCCTACCTGTAGATGTTGGCCTCTAGCTCAGCCGGCACCTAGGGAAACCTACCAAACCTGTGCATTTCTGAAAACTAGAGACCTAGGGGAATCCAAGGAGGGGTGACTTGCGGGGCTCGGACCAGGTTCTGTTACCCAGAATCCTTTGCAAACCTCAAAATTTGGCTAAAAAAACACATGTTCCTCACATTTCTGTGGCAGAAAGTTCTGGAATCTGAGAGGAGCCACAAATTTCCTTCCACCCATCGTTTCCCTAAGTCTCCCGATAAAAATGATACCTCACTTGTGTGGGTAGGCCTAGCGCCCGCGTCAGGAAACGCCCCAAAGCGCAACGTGGACACATCCAAATTTTTGAAAGAAAACAGAGGTGTTTTTTGTGATGTGCCTACCTGTAGATTTTGGCCTCTAGCTCAGCCGGCACTTAGGGAAACCTACCAAACCTGTGCATTTCTGAAAACTAGAGACCTAGGGGAATCCAAGGAGGGGTGACTTGCGGGGCTTGGACCAGGTTCTGTTACCCAGAATCCTTTGCAAAGCTCAACATTTGGCTAAAAAACACATGTTCCTCACATTTCTGTGGCAGAAAGTTCTGGAATCTGACAGGAGCCACAAATTCACTTCCACACAGCGTTCCTCCAAGTCTCCCGATAAAAATGATACCACACTTGTGTGGGTAGGCCTAGCGCCCGCGACAGGAAACGCCCCAAAGCGCAACGTGGACACATCCAAATTTTTGAAAGAAAACAGAGGTGTTTTTTGCGAAGTGCCTACCTGTAGATTTTGGCCTCTAGCTCAGCCGGCACTTAGGGAAACCTACCAAACCTGTGCATTTCTGAAAACTAGAGACCTAGGGGAATCCAAGGAGGGGTGACTTGCGGGGCTCGGAGCAGGTTCTGTTACCCGGAATCCTTTGCAAACCTCACAATTTGGCTAAAAAAACACATGTTTCTCTCATTTCTGTGGCAGAAAGTTCTGGAATCTGGGAGGAGCCACAAATTCCCTTCCACCCAGCGTTCATCCAAGTCTCCCAATAAAAATGATACCTCACTTGTATGGGTAGGCCTAGCGCCCGTGACAGGAAACGCCCCAAAGCGCAACATGGACACATTCAAAATTTTTGAAAGAAAACAGAGGTGTTTTTTGCGAAGTGCCTACCTGTAGATTTTGGCCTCTAGCTCAGCCGGCACCTAGGGAAACCTACCAAACCTGTGCATTTCTGAAAACTAGAGACCTAGGGGAATCCAAGGAGGGGTGACTTGCGGGGCTCGGACCAGGTTCTGTTACCCAGAATCCTTTGCAAACCTCAAAATTTGGCTAAAAAAACACATGTTCCTCACATTTCTGTGGCAGAAAGTTTTGGAATCTGAGAGGAGCCACAAATTTCCTTCCACCCAGCGTTTCCCTAAGTGTCCCGACAAAAATGATACCTCACTTGTGTGGGTAGGCCTAGCGCCCGCGTCAGGAAACGCCCCAAAGCGCAACGTGGACACATCCAAATTTTTGAAAGAAAACAGAGGTGTTTTTTGTGGTGTGCCTACCTGTAGATTTTGGCCTCTAGCTCAGCCGGCACTTAGGGAAACCTACCAAACCTGTGCATTTCTGAAAACTAGAGACCTAGGGGAATCCAAGGAGGGGTGACTTGCGGGGCTTGGACCAGGTTCTGTTACCCAGAATCCTTTGCAAACCTCAAAATTTGGCTAAAAAACACATGTTCCTCACATTTCTGTGGCAGAAAGTTCTGGAATCTGGGAGGAGCCACAAATACCCTTCCACCCAGCGTTCCTCCAAGTCTCCCGATAAAAATGATACCTCACTTGTGTGGGTAGGCCTAGCGCCCGCGACAGGAAACGCCCCAAAGCGCAACGTGGACACATCCAAATTTTTGAAAGAAAACAGAGGTGTTTTTTGCGAAGTGCCTACCTGTAGATTTTGGCCTCTAGCTCAGCCGGCACCTAGGGAAACCTACCAAACCTGTGCATTTCTGAAAACTAGAGACCTAGGGGAATCCAAGGAGGGGTGACTTGTGGGGCTCGGAACAAGTTCTGTTACCCAGAATCCTTTGCAAACCTCAAAATTTGGCTAAAAAAACACATGTTCCTCACTTTTCTGTGGCCGAAAGTTCTGGAATCTGAGAGGAGCCACGAATTTCCATCCACCCAGCGTTCCCCCAAGTCTCCCGATAAAAATGATACCTCACTTGTGTGGGTGGGCCTAGCGCCCGCGACAGAAAACGCCCCAAAGCGCAACGTGGACACATCCAAATTTTTGAAAGAAAACAGAGGTGTTTTTACGAAGTGCCTACCTGTAGATTTTGGCCTCTAGCTCAGCCGGCACCTAGGGAAACCTACCAAACCTGTGCATTTCTGAAAACTAGAGACCTAGGGGAATCAAAGGAGGGGTGACTTGCTGGGCTCGGACCAGGTTCTGTTACCCAGAATCCTTTGCAAACCTCAAAATTTGGCTAAAAAAACACATGTTCCTCACATTTCTGTGGCAGAAAGTTCTGGAATCTGAGAGAAGCCACAAATTTCCTACCACCCAGCGTTCCTCCAAGTCTCACGATAAGAATGATACCTCACTTGTGTGGGTAGGCCTAGCGCCCGCGACAGGAAACGCCCCAAAGCGCAACTTGGACACATCCAAATTTTTGAAAGAAAACAGAGGTGTTTTTTGCGAAGTGCCTACCTGTAGATTTTGGCCTCTAGCTCAGCCGGCACCTAGGGAAACCTACCAAACCTGTGCATTTCTGAAAACTAGAGACCTAGGGGAATCCAAGGAGGGGTGACTTGTGGGGCTCGGAACAAGTTCTGTTACCCAGAATCCTTTGCAAACCTCAAAATTTGGCTAAAAAAACACATGTTCCTCACTTTTCTGTGGCCGAAAGTTCTGGAATCTGAGAGGAGCCACGAATTTCCATCCACCCAGCGTTCCCCCAAGTCTCCCGATAAAAATGATACCTCACTTGTGTGGGTGGGCCTAGCGCCCGCGACAGAAAACGCCCCAAAGCGCAACGTGGACACATCCAAATTTTTGAAAGAAACAGAGGTGTTTTTACGAAGTGCCTACCTGTAGATTTTGGCCTCTAGCTCAGCCGGCACCTAGGGAAACCTACCAAACCTGTGCATTTCTGAAAACTAGAGACCTAGGGGAATCCAAGGAGGGGTGACTTGCTGGGCTCGGACCAGGTTCTGTTACCCAGAATCCTTTGCAAACCTCAAAATTTGGCTAAAAAAACACATGTTCCACACATTTCTGTGGCAGAAAGTTCTGGAATCTGAGAGAAGCCACAAATTTCCTACCACCCAGCGTTCCTCCAAGTCTCACGATAAGAATGATACCTCACTTGTGTGGGTAGGCCTAGCGCCCGCGACAGGAAACGCCCCAAAGCGCAACTTGGACACATCCACATTTTTGAAAGAAAACAGAGGTGTTTTTTTGCGAAGTGCCTACCTGTAGATTTTGGCCTCTAGCTCAGCCGGCACCTAGGGAAACCTACCACACCTGTGCATTTCTGAAAACTAGAGACCTAGGGGAATCCAAGGAGGGGTGACTTGTGGGGCTCGGAACAGGTTCTGTTACCCAGAATCCTTTGCAAACCTCAAAATTTGGCTAAAAAAACACATGTTCCTCACATTTCTGTGGCAGAAAGTTCTGGAATCTGGGAGGAGCCACAAATTTCCTTCCACCCATCGTTTCCCTAAGTCTCCCGATAAAAATGATACCTCACTTGTGTGGGTAGGCCTAGCGCCCGCGTCAGGAAACGCCCCAAAGCGCAACGTGGACACATCCAAATTTTTGAAAGAAAACAGAGGTGTTTTTTGTGATGTGCCTACCTGTAGATTTTGGCCTCTAGCTCAGCCGGCACTTAGGGAAACCTACCAAACCTGTGCATTTCTGAAAACTAGAGACCTAGGGGAATCCAAGGAGGGGTGACTTGCGGGGCTTGGACCAGGTTCTGTTACCCAGAATCCTTTGCAAAGCTCAACATTTGGCTAAAAAACACATGTTCCTCACATTTCTGTGGCAGAAAGTTCTGGAATCTGACAGGAGCCACAAATTCACTTCCACACAGCGTTCCTCCAAGTCTCCCGATAAAAATGATACCTCACTTGTGTGGGTAGGCCTAGCGCCCGCGACAGGAAACGCCCCAAAGCGCAACGTGGCCACATCCAAATTTTTGAAAGAAAACAGAGGTGTTTTTTGCGAAGTGCCTACCTGTAGATTTTGGTCTCTAGCTCAGCCGGCACCTAGGGAAACCTACCAAACCTGTGCATTTCTGAAAACTAGAGACCTAGGGGAATCCAAGGAGTGGTGACTTGTGGGGTTCGGAACAGGTTCTGTTACCCAGAATCCTTTGCAAACCTCAAAATTTGGCTAAAAAAACACATGTTCCTCACTTTTCTGTGGCAGAAAGTTCTGGAATCAGAGAGGAGCCACGAATTTCCATCCACCCAGCGTTCCCCCAAGTCTCCCGATAAAAATGATACCTCACTTGTGTGGGTAGGCCTAGCGCCCGTGACAGAAAACGCCCCAAAGCGCAACGTGGACACATCCAAATTTTTGAAAGAAACAGAGGTGTTTTTTTGCGAAGTGCCTACCTGTAGATTTTGGCCTCTAGCTCAGCCGGCACCTAGGGAAACCTACCAAACCTGTGCATTTCTGAAAACTAGAGACCTAGGGGAATCCAAGGAGGGGTGACTTGCGGGGCTCGGACCAGGTTCTGTTACCCAGAATCCTTTGCAAACCTCAAAATTTGGCTCAAAAAACACATGTTCCTCACATTTCTGTTGCAGAAAGTTTTGGAATCTGAGAGGAGCCACACATTTTTTTCCACCCAGCGTTTCCCTAAGTCTCCCGATAAAAATGATACCTCACTTGTGTGGGTAGGCCTAGCGCCCGCGACAGGAAACGCCCCAAAGCGCAACGTGGCCACATCCAAATTTTTGAAAGAAAACAGAGGTGTTTTTTGCGAAGTGCCTACCTGTAGATTTTGGCCTCTAGCTCAGCCGGCACCTAGGGAAACCTACCAAACCTGTGCATTTCTGAAAACTAGAGACCTAGGGGAATCCAAGGAGTGGTGACTTGTGGCGTTCGGAACAGGTTCTGTTACCCAGAATCCTTTGCAAACCTCAAAATTTGGCTAAAAAAACACATGTTCCTCACTTTTCTGTGGCAGAAAGTTCTGGAATCAGAGAGGAGCCACGAATTTCCATCCACCCAGCGTTCCCCCAAGTCTCCCGATAAAAATGATACCTCACTTGTGTGGGTAGGCCTAGCGCCCATGACAGAAAACGCCCCAAAGCGCAACGTGGACACATCCAAATTTTTGAAAGAAACAGAGGTGTTTTTTTGCGAAGTGCCTACCTGTAGATTTTGGCCTCTAGCTCAGCCGGCACCTAGGGAAACCTACCAAACCTGTGCATTTCTGAAAACTAGAGACCTAGGGGAATCCAAGGAGGGGTGACTTGTGGGGCTCGGACCAGGTTCTGTTACCCAGAATCCTTTGCGAACCTCAAAATTTGGCTAAAAAAACACATGTTCCTCACATTTCTGTGGCAGAAAGTTCTGGAATCTGAGAGAAGCCACAAATTTCCTTCCACCCAGCGTTCCTGCAATTCTCACGATAAGAATGATACCTCACTTGTGTGGGTAGGCCTAGCGCCCGCGACAGGAAACGCCCCAAAGCGCAAAGTGGACACATCCACATTTTTGAAAGAAAACAGAGGTGTTTATTGCGAAGTGCCTACCTGTAGATTTTGGCCTCTAGCTCAGCCGGCACCTAGGGAAACCTACCAAACCTGTGCATTTCTGAAAACTAGAGACCTAGGGGAATCCAAGGAGTGGTGACTTGTGGGGTTCGGAACAGGTTCTGTTACCCAGAATCCTTTGCAAACCTCAAAATTTGGCTAAAAAAACACATGTTCCTCACATTTCTGTGGCAGAAAGTTCTGGAATCGGACAGGAGCCACAAATTCACTTCCACACAGCGTTCCTCCAAGTCTCCCGATAAAAATGATACCTCACTTGTGTGGGTAGGCCTAGCGCCCGCGACAGGAAACGCCCCAAAGCGCAACGTGGCCACATCCAAATTTTTGAAAGAAAACAGAGGTGTTTTTTGCGAAGTGCCTACCTGTAGATTTTGGTCTCTAGCTCAGCCGGCACCTAGGGAAACCTACCAAACCTGTGCATTTCTGAAAACTAGAGACCTAGGAGAATCCAAGGAGGGGTGACTTGCTGGGCTCGGACCAGGTTCTGTTACCCAGAATCCTTTGCAAACCTCAAAATTTGGCTAGAAAAACACATGTTCCTCACATTTCTGTGGCAGAAAGTTCTGGAATCTGAGAGAAGCCACAAATTTCCTTCCACCCAGCGTTGCTCCAAGTCTCACGATAAGAATGATACCTCACTTGTGTGGGTAGGCCTAGCGCCCGCGACAGGAAACGCCCCAAAGCGCAAAGTGGACACATCCACATTTTTGAAAGAAAACAGAGGTGTTTTTTGCGAAGTGCCTACCTGTAGATTTTGGCCTCTAGCTCAGCCGGCACCTAGGGAAACCTACCAAACCTGTGCATTTCTGAAAACTAGAGACCTAGGGGAATCCAAGGAGGGGTGACTTGTGGGGCTCGGACCAGGTTCTGTTACCCAGAATCCTTTGCGAACCTCAAAATTTGGCTAAAAAAACACATGTTCCTCACATTTCTGTGGCAGAAAGTTCTGGAATCTGAGAGAAGCCACAAATTTCCTTCCACCCAGCGTTCCTGCAATTCTCACGATAAGAATGATACCTCACTTGTGTGGGTAGGCCTAGCGCCCGCGACAGGAAACGCCCCAAAGCGCAAAGTGGACACATCCACATTTTTGAAAGAAAACAGAGGTGTTTATTGCGAAGTGCCTACCTGTAGATTTTGGCCTCTAGCTCAGCCGGCACCTAGGGAAACCTACCAAACCTGTGCATTTCTGAAAACTAGAGACCTAGGGGAATCCAAGGAGTGGTGACTTGTGGGGTTCGGAACAGGTTCTGTTACCCAGAATCCTTTGCAAACCTCAAAATTTGGCTAAAAAAACACATGTTCCTCACATTTCTGTGGCAGAAAGTTCTGGAATCTGACAGGAGCCACAAATTCACTTCCACACAGCGTTCCTCCAAGTCTCCCGATAAAAATGATACCTCACTTGTGTGGGTAGGCCTAGCGCCCGCGACAGGAAACGCCCCAAAGCGCAACGTGGCCACATCCAAATTTTTGAAAGAAAACAGAGGTGTTTTTTGCAAAGTGCCTACCTGTAGATTTTGGTCTCTAGCTCAGCCGGCACCTAGGGAAACCTACCAAACCTGTGCATTTCTGAAAACTAGAGACCTAGGGGAATCCAAGGAGTGGTGACTTGTGGGGTTCGGAACAGGTTCTGTTACCCAGAATCCTTTGCAAACCTCAAAATTTGGCTAAAAAAACACATGTTCCTCACTTTTCTGTGGCAGAAAGTTCTGGAATCAGAGAGGAGCCACGAATTTCCATCCACCCAGCGTTCCCCCAAGTCTCCCGATAAAAATGATACCTCACTTGTGTGGGTAGGCCTAGCGCCCGTGACAGAAAACGCCCCAAAGCGCAACGTGGACACATCCAAATTTTTGAAAGAAACAGAGGTGTTTTTTTGCGAAGTGCCTACCTGTAGATTTTGGCCTCTAGCTCAGCCGGCACCTAGGGAAACCTACCAAACCTGTGCATTTCTGAAAACTAGAGACCTAGGGGAATCCAAGGAGGGGTGACTTGCGGGGCTCGGACCAGGTTCTGTTACCCAGAATCCTTTGCAAACCTCAAAATTTGGCTCAAAAAACACATGTTCCTCACATTTCTGTTGCAGAAAGTTTTGGAATCTGAGAGGAGCCACACATTTTTTTCCACCCAGCGTTTCCCTAAGTCTCCCGATAAAAATGATACCTCACTTGTGTGGGTAGGCCTAGCGCCCGCGACAGGAAACGCCCCAAAGCGCAACGTGGCCACATCCAAATTTTTGAAAGAAAACAGAGGTGTTTTTTGCGAAGTGCCTACCTGTAGATTTTGGCCTCTAGCTCAGCCGGCACCTAGGGAAACCTACCAAACCTGTGCATTTCTGAAAACTAGAGACCTAGGGGAATCCAAGGAGTGGTGACTTGTGGCGTTCGGAACAGGTTCTGTTACCCAGAATCCTTTGCAAACCTCAAAATTTGGCTAAAAAAACACATGTTCCTCACTTTTCTGTGGCAGAAAGTTCTGGAATCAGAGAGGAGCCACGAATTTCCATCCACCCAGCGTTCCCCCAAGTCTCCCGATAAAAATGATACCTCACTTGTGTGGGTAGGCCTAGCGCCCGTGACAGAAAACGCCCCAAAGCGCAACGTGGACACATCCAAATTTTTGAAAGAAACAGAGGTGTTTTTTTGCGAAGTGCCTACCTGTAGATTTTGGCCTCTAGCTCAGCCGGCACCTAGGGAAACCTACCAAACCTGTGCATTTCTGAAAACTAGAGACCTAGGGGAATCCAAGGAGGGGTGACTTGCTGGGCTCGGACCAGGTTCTGTTACCAAGAATCCTTTGCAAACCTCAAAATTTGGCTAGAAAAACACATGTTCCTCACATTTCTGTGGCAGAAAGTTCTGGAATCTGAGAGAAGCCACAAATTTCCTTCCACCCAGCGTTGCTCCAAGTCTCACGATAAGAATGATACCTCACTTGTGTGGGTAGGCCTAGCGCCCGCGACAGGAAACGCCCCAAAGCGCAAAGTGGACACATCCACATTTTTGAAAGAAAACAGAGGTGTTTTTTGCGAAGTGCCTACCTGTAGATTTTGGCCTCTAGCTCAGCCGGCACCTAGGGAAACCTACCAAACCTGTGCATTTCTGAAAACTAGAGACCTAGGGGAATCCAAGGAGGGGTGACTTGTGGGGCTCGGACCAGGTTCTGTTACCCAGAATCCTTTGCGAACCTCAAAATTTGGCTAAAAAAACACATGTTCCTCACATTTCTGTGGCAGAAAGTTCTGGAATCTGAGAGAAGCCACAAATTTCCTTCCACCCAGCGTTCCTGCAATTCTCACGATAAGAATGATACCTCACTTGTGTGGGTAGGCCTAGCGCCCGCGACAGGAAACGCCCCAAAGCGCAAAGTGGACACATCCACATTTTTGAAAGAAAACAGAGGTGTTTTTTGCGAAGTGCCTACCTGTAGATTTTGGCCTCTAGCTCAGCCGGCACCTAGGGAAACCTACCAAACCTGTGCATTTCTGAAAACTAGAGACCTAGGGGAATCCAAGGAGGGGTGACTTGCGGGGCTCGGACCAGGTTCTGTTACCCAGAATCCTTTGCAAACCTCAAAATTTGGCTAAAAAAACACATGTTCCTCACATTTCTGTTGCAGAAAGTTTTGGAATCTGAGAGGAGCCACACATTTTTTTCCACCCAGCGTTTCCCTAAGTCTCCCGATAAAAATGATACCTCACTTGTGTGGGTAGGCCTAGCGCCCGCGACAGGAAACGCCCCAAAGCGCAACGTGGCCACATCCAAATTTTTGAAAGAAAACAGAAGTGTTTTTTGCGAAGTGCCTACCTGTAGATTTTGGCCTCTAGCTCAGCCGGCACCTAGGGAAACCTACCAAACCTGTGCATTTCTGAAAACTAGAGACCTAGGGGAATCCAAGGAGTGGTGACTTGTGGGGTTCGGAACAGGTTCTGTTACCCAGAATCCTTTGCAAACCTCAAAATTTGGCTAAAAAAACACATGTTCCTCACTTTTCTGTGGCAGAAAGTTCTGGAATCTGAGAGGAGCCACGAATTTCCATCCACCAAGCGTTCCCCCAAGTCTCCCGATAAAAATGATACCTCACTTGTGTGGGTAGGCCTAGCGCCCGTGACAGAAAACGCCCCAAAGCGCAACGTGGACACATCCAAATTTTTGAAAGAAACAGAGGTGTTTTTTTGCGAAGTGCCTACCTGTAGATTTTGGCCTCTAGCTCAGCCGGCACCTAGGGAAACCTACCAAACCTGGGCATTTCTGAAAACTAGAGACCTAGGGGAATCCAAGGAGGGGTGACTTGCTGGGCTCGGACCAGGTTCTGTTACCCAGAATCCTTTGCAAACCTCAAAATTTGGCTAAAAAAACACATGTTCCTCACATTTCTGTGGCAGAAAGTTCTGGAATCTGAGAGAAGCCACAAATTTCCTTCCACCCAGCGTTCCTCCAATTCTCACGATAAGAATGATACCTCACTTGTGTGGGTAGGCCTAGCGCCCGCGACAGGAAATGCCCCAAAGCGCAAAGTGGACACATCCACATTTTTGAAAGAAAACAGAGGTGTTTTTTGCGAAGTGCCTACCTGTAGATTTTGGCCTCTAGCTCAGCCGGCACCTAGGGAAACCTACCAAACCTGTGCATTTCTGAAAACTAGAGACCTAGGGGAATCCAAGGAGGGGTGACTTGCTGGGATCGGAACAGGTTCTATTACCCAGAATCCTTTGCGAAGCTCAAAATTTGGCTAAAAAAACACATGTTCCTCACATTTCTGTGGCAGAAAGTTCTGGAATCTGAGAGAAGCCACAAATTTCCTACCACCCAGCGTTCCTCCAAGTCTCCCGATAAAAATGATACCTCACTTGTGTGGGTAGGCCTAGCGCCCGCGACAGGAAACGCCCCAAAGCGCAACGTTGACACATCCAAATTTTTGAAAGAAAACAGAGGTGTTTTTTGCGAAGTGCCTACCTGTAGATTTTGGCCTCTAGCTCAGCCGGCACCTAGGGAAACCTACCAAACCTGTGCATTTCTGAAAACTAGAGACCTAGGGGAATCCAAGGAGGGGTGACTTGCTGGGCTCGGACCAGGTTCTATTACCCAGAATCCTTTGCAAACCTCAAAATTTGGCTAAAAAAACACATGTTCCTCACATTTCTGTGGCAGAAAGTTCTGGAATCTGAGAGAAGCCACAAATTTCCTACCACCCAGCGTTCCTCCAAGTCTCACGATAAGAATGATACCTCACTTGTGTGGGTAGGCCTAGCGCCCGTGACAGGAAACGCCCCAAAGCGCAACTTGGACACATCCAAATTTTTGAAAGAAAACAGAGGTGTTTTTTTGCGAAGTGCCTACCTGCAGATTTTGGCCTCTAGCTCAGCCGGCACCTAGGGAAACCTACCACACCTGTGCATTTCTGAAAACTAGAGACCTAGGGGAATCCAAGGAGGGGTGACTTGTGGGGCTCGGAACAGGTTCTGTTACCCAGAATCCTTTGCAAACCTCAAAATTTGGCTAAAAAAACACATGTTCCTCACTTTTCTGTGGCAGAAAGTTCTGGAATCTGAGAGGAGCCACGAATTACCATCCACCCAGCGTACCCCCAAGTCTCTCGATAAAAATGATACCTCACTTGTGTGGGTGGGCCTAGCGCCCGCGACAGAAAACGCCCCAAAGCGCAACGTGGACACATCCAAATTTTTGAAAGAAACAGAGTTGTTTTTTGCGAAGTGCCTACCTGTAGATTTTGGCCTCTAGCTCAGCCGGCACCTAGGGAAACCTACCAAACCTGTGCATTTCTGAAAACTAGAGACCTAGGGGAATGCAAGGAGGGGTGACTTGCGGGGCTCGGACCAGGTTCTGTTACCCAGAATCCTTTGCAAACCTCAAAATTTGGCTAAAAAAACACATGTTCCTCACATTTCTGTTGCAGAAAGTTTTGGAATCTGAGAGGAGCCACACATTTTTTTCCACCCAGCGTTTCCCTAAGTCTCCCGATAAAAATGATGCCTCACTTGTGTGGGTAGGCCTAGCGCCCGCGACAGGAAACGCCCAAAGCGCAACGTGGCCACATCCAAATTTTTGAAAGAAAACAGAGGTGTTTTTTGCGAAGTGCCTACCTGTAGATTTTGGCCTCTAGCTCAGCCGGCACCTAGGTAAACCTACCAAACCTGTGCATTTCTGAAAACTAGAGACCTAGGGGAATCCAAGGAGTGGTGACTTGTGGGGTTCGGAACAGGTTCTGTTACCCAGAATCCTTTGCAAACCTCAAAATTTGGCTAAAAAAACACATGTTCCTCACTTTTCTGTGGCAGAAAGTTCTGGAATCTGAGAGGAGCCACGAATTTCCATCCACCCAGCGTTCCCCCAAGTCTCCCGATAAAAATGATACCTCACTTGTGTGGGTAGGCCTAGCGCCCGTGACAGAAAACGCCCCAAAGCGCAACGTGGACACATCCAAATTTTTGAAAGAAACAGAGGTGTTTTTTTGCGAAGTGCCTACCTGTAGATTTTGGCCTCTAGCTCAGCCGGCACCTAGGGAAACCTACCAAACCTGTGCATTTCTGAAAACTAGAGACCTAGGGGAATCCAAGGAGGGGTGACTTGCTGGGCTCGGACCAGGTTCTGTTACCCAGAATCCTTTGCAAACCTCAAAATTTGGCTAAAAAAACACATGTTCCTCACATTTCTGTGGCAGAAAGTTCTGGAATCTGAGAGAAGCCACAAATTTCCTTCCACCCAGCGTTCCTCCAATTCTCACGATAAGAATGATACCTCACTTGTGTGGGTAGGCCTAGCGCCCGCGACAGGAAACGCCCCAAAGCGCAACGTGGACACATCCACATTTTTGAAAGAAAACAGAGGTGTTTTTTGCGAAGTGCCTACCTGTAGATTTTGGCCTCTAGCTCAGCCGGCACCTAGGGAAACCTACCAAACCTGTGCATTTCTGAAAACTAGAGACCTAGGGGAATCCAAGGACGGGTGACTTGCGGGGCTCGGACCAGGTTCTGTTACCCAGAATCCTTTGCGAACCTCAAAATTTGGCTAAAAAAACACATGTTCCTCACATTTCTGTGGCAGAAAGCTCTGGAATCTGAGAGGAGCCACAAATTTCCTTCCATCCAGCGTTCCCCCAAGTCTCCCGATAAAAATGATACCTCACTTGTGTGGGTAGGCCTAGCGCCCGCGACAGGAAACGCCCCAAAGCGCAATGTGGACACATCCAAATTTTTGAAAGAAAACAGAGGTGTTTTTTGCGAAGTGCCTACCTGTAGATTTTGGCCTCTAGCTCAGCCGGCACCTAGGGAAACCTACCAAACCTGTGCATTTCTGAAAACTAGAGACCTAGGGGAATCCAAGGAGGGGTGACTTGCTGGGCTCGGACCAGGTTCTGTTACCCAGAATCCTTTGCAAACCTCAAAATTTGGCTAAAAAAACACATGTTCCTCACATTTCTGTGGCAGAAAGTTCTGGAATCTGAGAGAAGCCACAAATTTCCTACCACCCAGCGTTCCTCCAAGTCTCACGATAAGAATGATACCTCACTTGTGTGGGTAGGCCTAACGCCCGCGACAGAAAACGCCCCAAAGCGCAACGTGGACACATCCAAATTTTTGAAAGAAAACAGAGGTGTTTTTTTGCGAAGTGCCTACCTGTAGATTTTGGCCTCTAGCTCAGCCGGCACCTAGGGAAACCTACCAAACCTGTGCATTTCTGAAAACTAGAGACCTAGGGGAATCCAAGGAGGGGTGACTTGCTGGGCTCGGACCAGGTTCTGTTACCAAGAATCCTTTGCAAACCTCAAAATTTGGCTAGAAAAACACATGTTCCTCACATTTCTGTGGCAGAAAGTTCTGGAATCTGAGAGAAGCCACAAATTTCCTTCCACCCAGCGTTGCTCCAAGTCTCACGATAAGAATGATACCTCACTTGTGTGGGTAGGCCTAGCGCCCGCGACAGGAAACGCCCCAAAGCGCAAAGTGGACACATCCACATTTTTGAAAGAAAACAGAGGTGTTTTTTGCGAAGTGCCTACCTGTAGATTTTGGCCTCTAGCTCAGCCGGCACCTAGGGAAACCTACCAAACCTGTGCATTTCTGAAAACTAGAGACCTAGGGGAATCCAAGGAGGGGTGACTTGTGGGGCTCGGACCAGGTTCTGTTACCCAGAATCCTTTGCGAACCTCAAAATTTGGCTAAAAAAACACATGTTCCTCACATTTCTGTGGCAGAAAGTTCTGGAATCTGAGAGAAGCCACAAATTTCCTTCCACCCAGCGTTCCTGCAATTCTCACGATAAGAATGATACCTCACTTGTGTGGGTAGGCCTAGCGCCCGCGACAGGAAACGCCCCAAAGCGCAAAGTGGACACATCCACATTTTTGAAAGAAAACAGAGGTGTTTTTTGCGAAGTGCCTACCTGTAGATTTTGGCCTCTAGCTCAGCCGGCACCTAGGGAAACCTACCAAACCTGTGCATTTCTGAAAACTAGAGACCTAGGGGAATCCAAGGAGGGGTGACTTGCGGGGCTCGGACCAGGTTCTGTTACCCAGAATCCTTTGCAAACCTCAAAATTTGGCTAAAAAAACACATGTTCCTCACATTTCTGTTGCAGAAAGTTTTGGAATCTGAGAGGAGCCACACATTTTTTTCCACCCAGCGTTTCCCTAAGTCTCCCGATAAAAATGATACCTCACTTGTGTGGGTAGGCCTAGCGCCCGCGACAGGAAACGCCCCAAAGCGCAACGTGGCCACATCCAAATTTTTGAAAGAAAACAGAAGTGTTTTTTGCGAAGTGCCTACCTGTAGATTTTGGCCTCTAGCTCAGCCGGCACCTAGGGAAACCTACCAAACCTGTGCATTTCTGAAAACTAGAGACCTAGGGGAATCCAAGGAGTGGTGACTTGTGGGGTTCGGAACAGGTTCTGTTACCCAGAATCCTTTGCAAACCTCAAAATTTGGCTAAAAAAACACATGTTCCTCACTTTTCTGTGGCAGAAAGTTCTGGAATCTGAGAGGAGCCACGAATTTCCATCCACCAAGCGTTCCCCCAAGTCTCCCGATAAAAATGATACCTCACTTGTGTGGGTAGGCCTAGCGCCCGTGACAGAAAACGCCCCAAAGCGCAACGTGGACACATCCAAATTTTTGAAAGAAACAGAGGTGTTTTTTTGCGAAGTGCCTACCTGTAGATTTTGGCCTCTAGCTCAGCCGGCACCTAGGGAAACCTACCAAACCTGGGCATTTCTGAAAACTAGAGACCTAGGGGAATCCAAGGAGGGGTGACTTGCTGGGCTCGGACCAGGTTCTGTTACCCAGAATCCTTTGCAAACCTCAAAATTTGGCTAAAAAAACACATGTTCCTCACATTTCTGTGGCAGAAAGTTCTGGAATCTGAGAGAAGCCACAAATTTCCTTCCACCCAGCGTTCCTCCAATTCTCACGATAAGAATGATACCTCACTTGTGTGGGTAGGCCTAGCGCCCGCGACAGGAAATGCCCCAAAGCGCAAAGTGGACACATCCACATTTTTGAAAGAAAACAGAGGTGTTTTTTGCGAAGTGCCTACCTGTAGATTTTGGCCTCTAGCTCAGCCGGCACCTAGGGAAACCTACCAAACCTGTGCATTTCTGAAAACTAGAGACCTAGGGGAATCCAAGGAGGGGTGACTTGCTGGGATCGGAACAGGTTCTATTACCCAGAATCCTTTGCGAAGCTCAAAATTTGGCTAAAAAAACACATGTTCCTCACATTTCTGTGGCAGAAAGTTCTGGAATCTGAGAGAAGCCACAAATTTCCTACCACCCAGCGTTCCTCCAAGTCTCCCGATAAAAATGATACCTCACTTGTGTGGGTAGGCCTAGCGCCCGCGACAGGAAACGCCCCAAAGCGCAACGTTGACACATCCAAATTTTTGAAAGAAAACAGAGGTGTTTTTTGCGAAGTGCCTACCTGTAGATTTTGGCCTCTAGCTCAGCCGGCACCTAGGGAAACCTACCAAACCTGTGCATTTCTGAAAACTAGAGACCTAGGGGAATCCAAGGAGGGGTGACTTGCTGGGCTCGGACCAGGTTCTATTACCCAGAATCCTTTGCAAACCTCAAAATTTGGCTAAAAAAACACATGTTCCTCACATTTCTGTGGCAGAAAGTTCTGGAATCTGAGAGAAGCCACAAATTTCCTACCACCCAGCGTTCCTCCAAGTCTCACGATAAGAATGATACCTCACTTGTGTGGGTAGGCCTAGCGCCCGTGACAGGAAACGCCCCAAAGCGCAACTTGGACACATCCAAATTTTTGAAAGAAAACAGAGGTGTTTTTTTGCGAAGTGCCTACCTGCAGATTTTGGCCTCTAGCTCAGCCGGCACCTAGGGAAACCTACCACACCTGTGCATTTCTGAAAACTAGAGACCTAGGGGAATCCAAGGAGGGGTGACTTGTGGGGCTCGGAACAGGTTCTGTTACCCAGAATCCTTTGCAAACCTCAAAATTTGGCTAAAAAAACACATGTTCCTCACTTTTCTGTGGCAGAAAGTTCTGGAATCTGAGAGGAGCCACGAATTACCATCCACCCAGCGTACCCCCAAGTCTCTCGATAAAAATGATACCTCACTTGTGTGGGTGGGCCTAGCGCCCGCGACAGAAAACGCCCCAAAGCGCAACGTGGACACATCCAAATTTTTGAAAGAAACAGAGTTGTTTTTTGCGAAGTGCCTACCTGTAGATTTTGGCCTCTAGCTCAGCCGGCACCTAGGGAAACCTACCAAACCTGTGCATTTCTGAAAACTAGAGACCTAGGGGAATGCAAGGAGGGGTGACTTGCGGGGCTCGGACCAGGTTCTGTTACCCAGAATCCTTTGCAAACCTCAAAATTTGGCTAAAAAAACACATGTTCCTCACATTTCTGTTGCAGAAAGTTTTGGAATCTGAGAGGAGCCACACATTTTTTTCCACCCAGCGTTTCCCTAAGTCTCCCGATAAAAATGATGCCTCACTTGTGTGGGTAGGCCTAGCGCCCGCGACAGGAAACGCCCAAAGCGCAACGTGGCCACATCCAAATTTTTGAAAGAAAACAGAGGTGTTTTTTGCGAAGTGCCTACCTGTAGATTTTGGCCTCTAGCTCAGCCGGCACCTAGGTAAACCTACCAAACCTGTGCATTTCTGAAAACTAGAGACCTAGGGGAATCCAAGGAGTGGTGACTTGTGGGGTTCGGAACAGGTTCTGTTACCCAGAATCCTTTGCAAACCTCAAAATTTGGCTAAAAAAACACATGTTCCTCACTTTTCTGTGGCAGAAAGTTCTGGAATCTGAGAGGAGCCACGAATTTCCATCCACCCAGCGTTCCCCCAAGTCTCCCGATAAAAATGATACCTCACTTGTGTGGGTAGGCCTAGCGCCCGTGACAGAAAACGCCCCAAAGCGCAACGTGGACACATCCAAATTTTTGAAAGAAACAGAGGTGTTTTTTTGCGAAGTGCCTACCTGTAGATTTTGGCCTCTAGCTCAGCCGGCACCTAGGGAAACCTACCAAACCTGTGCATTTCTGAAAACTAGAGACCTAGGGGAATCCAAGGAGGGGTGACTTGCTGGGCTCGGACCAGGTTCTGTTACCCAGAATCCTTTGCAAACCTCAAAATTTGGCTAAAAAAACACATGTTCCTCACATTTCTGTGGCAGAAAGTTCTGGAATCTGAGAGAAGCCACAAATTTCCTTCCACCCAGCGTTCCTCCAATTCTCACGATAAGAATGATACCTCACTTGTGTGGGTAGGCCTAGCGCCCGCGACAGGAAACGCCCCAAAGCGCAACGTGGACACATCCACATTTTTGAAAGAAAACAGAGGTGTTTTTTGCGAAGTGCCTACCTGTAGATTTTGGCCTCTAGCTCAGCCGGCACCTAGGGAAACCTACCAAACCTGTGCATTTCTGAAAACTAGAGACCTAGGGGAATCCAAGGACGGGTGACTTGCGGGGCTCGGACCAGGTTCTGTTACCCAGAATCCTTTGCGAACCTCAAAATTTGGCTAAAAAAACACATGTTCCTCACATTTCTGTGGCAGAAAGCTCTGGAATCTGAGAGGAGCCACAAATTTCCTTCCATCCAGCGTTCCCCCAAGTCTCCCGATAAAAATGATACCTCACTTGTGTGGGTAGGCCTAGCGCCCGCGACAGGAAACGCCCCAAAGCGCAATGTGGACACATCCAAATTTTTGAAAGAAAACAGAGGTGTTTTTTGCGAAGTGCCTACCTGTAGATTTTGGCCTCTAGCTCAGCCGGCACCTAGGGAAACCTACCAAACCTGTGCATTTCTGAAAACTAGAGACCTAGGGGAATCCAAGGAGGGGTGACTTGCTGGGCTCGGACCAGGTTCTGTTACCCAGAATCCTTTGCAAACCTCAAAATTTGGCTAAAAAAACACATGTTCCTCACATTTCTGTGGCAGAAAGTTCTGGAATCTGAGAGAAGCCACAAATTTCCTACCACCCAGCGTTCCTCCAAGTCTCACGATAAGAATGATACCTCACTTGTGTGGGTAGGCCTAACGCCCGCGACAGAAAACGCCCCAAAGCGCAACGTGGACACATCCAAATTTTTGAAAGAAAACAGAGGTGTTTTTTGCGAAGTGCCTACCTGTAGATTTTGGCCTCTAGCTCAGCCGGCACCTAGGGAAACCTACCAAACCTGTGCATTTCTGAAAACTAGAGACCTAGGGGAATCCAAGGAGGGGTGACTTGTGGGGCTCGGAACAGGTTCTGTTACCCAGAATCCTTTGCAAACCTCAAAATTTGGCTAAAAAAACACATGTTCCTCACTTTTCTGTGGCAGAAAGTTCTGGAATCTGAGAGGAGCCACGAATTTCCATCCACCCAGCGTTCCCCCAAGTCTCCCGATAAAAATGATACCTCACTTGTGTGGGTGGGCCTAGCGCCCGTGACAGAAAACGCCCCAAAGCGCAACGTGGACACATCCAAATTTTTGAAAGAAACAGAGTTGTTTTTTGCGAAGTGCCTACCTGTAGATTTTGGCCTCTAGCTTAGCCGGCACCTAGGGAAACCTACCAAACCTGTGCATTTCTGAAAACTAGAGACCTAGGGGAATCCAACGAGGGGTGACTTGCGGGGCTCGGACCAGGTTCTGTTACCCAGAATCCTTTGCAAACCTCAAAATTTGGCTAAAAAAACACATGTTCCTCACATTTCTGTGGCAGAAAGTTTTGGAATCTGAGAGGAGCCACAAATTTTCTTCCACCCAGCGTTTCCCTAAGTCTCCCGATAAAAATGATACCTCACTTGTGTGGGTAGGCCTAGCGCCCGCCACAGGAGACGCCCCAAAGCGCAACGTGCACACATCCAAATTTTTGAAAGAAAACAGAGGTGTTTTTTGCGAAGTGCCTACCTGTAGATTTTGGCCTCTAGCTCAGCCCGCACCTAGGGAAACCTACCAAACCTGTGCATTTCTGAAAACTAGAGACCTGGGGGAATCCAAGGAGTGGTGACTTGTGGGGTTCGGAACAGGTTCTGTTACCCAGAATCCTTTGCAAACCTGAAAATTTCGCTAAAAAACACATGTTCCTCACTTTTCTGTGGCAGAAAGTTCTGGAATCTGAGAGGAGCCATGAATTTCCATCCACCCAGCGTTCCCCCAAGTCTCCCGATAAAAATGATACCTCACTTGTGTGGGTAGGCCTAGCGCCCGCGACAGATAACGCCCCAAAGCGCAACGTGGACACATCCAAATTTTTGAAAGAAACAGAGGTGTTTTTTGCGAAGTGCCTACCTGTAGATTTTGGCCTCTAGCTCAGCCGGCACCTAGGGAAACCTACAAACCTGTGCATTTCTGAAAACTAGAGACCTAGGGGAATCCAAGGAGGGGTGACTTGCGGGGCTCGGACCAGGTTCTGTTACCCAGAATCCTTTGCAAACCTCAAAATTTGGCTAAAAAAATACATGTTCCTCACATTTCTGTGGCAGAAAGTTCTGGAATCTGAGAGAAGCCACAAATTTCCTTCCACCCAGCGTTCCTCCAATTCTCACGATAAGAATGATACCTCACTTGTGTGGGTAGGCCTAGCGCCCGTGACAGGAAACGCCCCAAAGCGCAACGTGAACACATCCACATTTTTGAAAGAAAACAGAGGTGTTTTTTGCGAAGTGCCTACCTGTAGATTTTGGCCTCTAGCTCAGCCGGCACCTAGGGAAACCTACCAAACCTGTGCATTTCTGAAAACTAGAGACCTAGGGGAATCCAAGGAGGGGTGACTTGCTGGGCTCGGACCAGGTTCTGTTACCCAGAATCCTTTGCAAACCTCAAAATTTGGCTAAAAAAACACATGTTCCTCACATTTCTGTGGCAGAAAGTTCTGGAATCTGAGAGAAGCCACAAATTTCCTACCACCCAGCGTTCCTCCAAGTCTCACGATAAGAATGATACCTCACTTGTGTGGGTAGGCCTAACGCCCGCGACAGAAAACGCCCCAAAGCGCAACGTGGACACATCCAAATTTTTTAAAGAAAACAGAGGTGTTTTTTGCGAAGTGCCTACCTGTAGATTTTGGCCTCTAGCTCAGCCGGCACCTAGGGAAACCTACCAAACCTGTGCATTTCTGAAAACTAGAGACCTAGGGGAATCCAAGGAGGGGTGACTTGTGGGGCTCGGAACAGGTTCTGTTACCCAGAATCCTTTGCAAACCTCAAAATTTGGCTAAAAAACACATGTTCCTCACTTTTCTGTGGCAGAAAGTTCTGGTATCTGAGAGGAGCCACGAATTTCCATCCACCCAGCGTTCCCCCAAGTCTCCCGATAAAAATGATACCTCACTTGTGTGGGTGGGCCTAGCGCCCGCGACAGAAAACTCCCCAAAGCGCAACGTGGACACATCCACATTTTTGAAAGAAACAGAGTTGTTTTTTGCGAAGTGCCTACCTGTAGATTTTGGCCTCTAGCTCAGCCAACACCTAGGGAAACCTACCAAACCTGTGCATTTCTGAAAACTAGAGACCTAGGGGAATCCAAGGAGGGGTGACTTGCGGGGCTCGGACCAGGTTCTGTTACCCAGAATCCTTTGCAAACCTCAAAATTTGGCTAAAAAAACACATGTTCCTCACATTTCTGTGGCAGAAAGTTTTGGAATCTGAGAGGAGCCACAAATTTTCTTCCACCCAGCGTTTCCCTAAGTCTCCCGATAAAAATGATACCTCACTTGTGTGGGTAGGCCTAGCGCCCGCCACAGGAGACGCCCCAAAGCGCAACGTGCACACATCCAAATTTTTGAAAGAAAACAGAGGTGTTTTTTGCGAAGTGCCTACCTGTAGATTTTGGCCTCTAGCTCAGCCGGCACCTAGGGAAACCTACCAAACCTGTGCATTTCTGAAAACTAGAGACCTAGGGGAATCCAAGGAGTGGTGACTTGTGGGGTTCGGAACAGGTTCTGTTACCCAGAATCCTTTGCAAACCTGAAAATTTCGCTAAAAAACACATGTTCCTCACTTTTCTGTGGCAGAAAGTTCTGGAATCTGAGAGGAGCCATGAATTTCCATCCACCCAGCGTTCCCCCAAGTCCCCCGATAAAAATGATACCTCACTTGTGTGGGTAGGCCTAGCGCCCGCGCCAGAAAACGCCCCAAAGCGCAACGTGGACACATCCAAATTTTTGAAAGAAACAGAGGTGTTTTTTGCAAAGTGCCTACCTGTAGATTTTGGCCTCTAGCTCAGCCGGCAACTAGGGAAACCTACCAAACCTGTGCATTTCTGAAAACTAGAGACCTAGGGGAATCCAAGGAGGGGTGACTTGCGGGGCTCGGACCAGGTTCTGTTACCCAGAATCCTTTGCAAACCTCAAAATTTGGCTAAAAAAACACATGTTCCTCACATTTCTGTGGCAGAAAGTTCTGGAATCTGAGAGAAGCCACAAATTTCCTTCCACCTAGCGTTCCTCCAATTCTCACGATAAGAATGATACCTCACTTGTGTGGGTAGGCCTAGCGCCCGTGACAGGAAACGCCCCAAAGCGCAACGTGGACACATCCACATTTTTGAAAGAAAACAGAGGTGTTTTTTGCGAAGTGCCTACCTGTAGATTTTGGCCTCTAGCTCAGCCGGCACCTAGGGAAACCTACGAAACCTGTGCATTTCTGAAAACTAGAGACCTAGGGGAATCCAAGGAGGGGTGACTTGAGGGGCTCGGACCAGGTTCTGTTACCCAGAATCCTTTGCAAACCTCAAAATTTGGCTAAAAAAACACATGTTCCTCACATTTCTGTGGCAGAAAGTTCTGGAATCTGAGAGGAGCGACAAATTTCCTTCCATCCAGCGTTCCCCCAAGTCTCCCGATAAAAATGATACCTCACTTGTGTGGGTAGGCCTAGCGCCCGCGACAGGAAACGCCCCAAAGCGCAACGTGGACACATCCAAATTTTTGAAAGAAAACAGAGGTGTTTTTTGCGAAGTGCCTACCTGTAGATTTTGGCCTCTAGCTCAGCCGGCACCTAGGGAAACCTACCAAACCTGTGCATTTCTGAAAATTAGAGACCTAGGGGAATCCAAGGAGGGGTGACTTGCGGGGCTCGGACCAGGTTCTGTTACCTAGAATCCTTTGCAAACCTCAAACTTTGGCTAAAAAACACATGTTCCTCACATTTCTGTGGCAGAAAGTTTTGGAATCTGAGAGGAGCCACAAATTTCCTTCCACCCAGCGTTTCCCTAAGTCTCCCGATAAAAATGATACCTCACTTGTGTGGGTAGGCCTAGCGCCCGCGACAGGAAACGCCCCAAAGCGCAACATGGACACATCCAAATTTTTGAAAGAAAACAGAGGTGTTTTTTGCGAAGTGCCTACTTGTAGATTTTGGCCTCTAGGTCAGCCGGCACCTAGAGAAACCTACCAAACCTGTGCATTTCTGAAAACTAGAGTCCTAGGGGAATCCATGATGGGGTGACTTGCGAGGCTCGGACCAGGTTCTGTTACCCAGAATCCTTTGCAAACCTCAAACTTTGGCTAAAAAACACATGTTCCTCACATTTCTGTGGCAGAAAGTTCTGGAATCTGACAGGAGCCACAAATTCCCTTCCACCCAGCGTTCCTCCAAGTCTCCAGATAAAAATTATACCTCACTTGTGTGGGTAGGCCTAGCGCCCGCGACAGGAAACGCCCCAAAGCGCAACGTGGACACATCCAAATTTTTGAAAGATAACAGAGGTGTTTTTTGCTAAGTGCCTACCTGTAGATTTTGGCCTCTAGCTCAGTCGGCACCTAGGGAAACCTACCAAACCTGTGCATTTCTGAAAACTAGAGAACTAGGGGAATCCAAGGAGGGGTGATTTGCGGGGCTCTTACCAGGTTCTGTTACCCAGAATCCTTTGCAAACCTCAAAATTTGTCTGAAAAACACATGTTCCTCACATTTCTGTGGCAGGAAGTTCTGGAATCTGAGAGGAGCCACGAATTTCCATCCACCCAGCGTTCCCCCAAGTCTCCCGATAAAAATGATACCTCACTTGTGTGGGTAGGCCTAGCGCCCGCGACAGGAAACGCCCCAAAGCACAACGTGGACACATCCAAATTTTTTAAAGAAAACAGAGGTGTTTTTTGCGAAGTTCCTACCTGTAGATTTTGGCCTCTAGCTCAGCCGGCACCTAGGGAAACCTACCAAACCTGTGCATTTCTGAAAACTAGAGACCTAGGGGAATCCAAGGAGGGGTGACTTGCGGGGCTCGGACTAGGTTCTGTTACCCAGAATCCTTTGCAAACCTCACAATTTGGCGAAAAAAACACATGTTCCTCACATTTCTGTGGCAGAAAGTTTTGGAATCTGAGAGGAGCGACAAATTTCCTTCCACCCAGCGTTTCCCTAAGTCTCCCGATAAAAATGATACCTCACTTGTATGGGTAGGCCTAGCGCCCGCGTCAGGAAACGCCCCAAAGCGCAACGTGGACACATCCAAATTTTTGAAAGAAAACAGAGGTGTTTTTTGTGATGTGCCTACCTGTAGATTTTGGCCTCTAGCTCAGCCGGCACTTAGGGAAACCTACCAAACCTGTGCATTTCTGAAAACTAGAGACCTAGGGGAATCCAAGGAGGGGTGACTTGCGGGGCTTGGACCGGGTTCTGTTACCCAGAATCCTTTGCAAAGCTCAACATTTGGCTAAAAAACACATGTTCCTCACATTTCTGTGGCAGAAAGTTCTGGAATCTGACAGGAGCCACAAATTCACTTCCACACAGCGTTCCTCCAAGTCTCCCGATAAAAATGATACCACACTTGTGTGGGTAGGCCTAGCGCCCGCGACAGGAAACGCCCCAAAGCGCAACGTGGACACATCCAAATTTTTGAAAGAAAACAGAGGTGTTTTTTGCGAAGTGCCTACCTGTAGATTTTGGCCTCTAGCTCAGCCGGCACTTAGGGAAACCTACCAAACCTGTGCATTTCTGAAAACTAGAGACCTAGGGGAATCCAAGGAGGGGTGACTTGCGGGGCTCGGAGCAGGTTCTGTTACCCGGAATCCTTTGCAAACCTCACAATTTGGCTAAAAAAACACATGTTTCTCACATTTCTGTGGCAGAAAGTTCTGGAATCTGGGAGGAGCCACAAATTCCCTTCCACCCAGCGTTCATCCAAGTCTCCCAATAAAAATGATACCTCACTTGTATGGGTAGGCCTAGCGCCCGTGACAGGAAACGCCCCAAAGCGCAACATGGACACATTCAAAATTTTTGAAAGAAAACAGAGGTGATTTTTGCGAAGTGCCTACCTGTAGATTTTGGCCTCTAGCTCAGCCGGCACCTAGGGAAACCTACCAAACCTGTGCATTTCTGAAAACTAGAGACCTAGGGGAATCCAAGGAGGGGTGACTTGTGGGGCTCGGAACAGGTTCTGTTACCCAGAATCCTTTGCAAACCTCAAAATTTGGCTAAAAAAACACATGTTCCTCACTTTTCTGTGGCAGAAAGTTCTGGAATCTGAGAGGAGCCACGAATTTCCATCCACCCAGCGTTCCCCCAAGTCTCCCGATAAAAATGATACCTCACTTGTGTGGGTGGGCCTAGCGCCCGCGACAGAAAACGCCCCAAAGCGCAACGTGGACACATCCAAATTTTTGAAAGAAACAGAGTTGTTTTTTGCGAAGTGCCTACCTGTAGATTTTGGCCTCTAGCTTAGCCGGCACCTAGGGAAACCTACCAAACCTGTGCATTTCTGAAAACTAGAGACCTAGGGGAATCCAAGGAGGGGTGACTTGCGGGGCTCGGACCAGGTTCTGTTACCCAGAATCCTTTGCAAACCTCAAAATTTGGCTAAAAAAACACATGTTCCTCACATTTCTGTGGCAGAAAGTTTTGGAATCTGAGAGGAGCCACAAATTTTCTTCCACCCAGCGTTCCTCTAAGTCTCACGATAAGAATGATACCTCACTTGTGTGGGTGGGCCTAGCGCCCGCGACAGAAAACGCCCCAAAGCGCAACGTGGACACATCCAAATTTTTGAAAGAAACAGAGTTGTTTTTTGCGAAGTGCCTACCTGTAGATTTTGGCCTCTAGCTCAGCCAACACCTAGGGAAACCTACCAAACCTGTGCATTTCTGAAAACTAGAGACCTAGGGGAATCCAAGGAGGGGTGACTTGCGGGGCTCGGACCAGGTTCTGTTACCCAGAATCCTTTGCAAACCTCAAAATTTGGCTAAAAAAACACATGTTCCTCACATTTCTGTGGCAGAAAGTTTTGGAATCTGAGAGGAGCCACAAATTTTCTTCCACCCAGCGTTTCCCTAAGTCTCCCGATAAAAATGATACCTCACTTGTGTGGGTAGGCCTAGCGCCCGCCACAGGAGACGCCCCAAAGCGCAACGTGCACACATCCAAATTTTTGAAAGAAAACAGAGGTGTTTTTTGCGAAGTGCCTACCTGTAGATTTTGGCCTCTAGCTCAGCCGGCACCTAGGGAAACCTACCAAACCTGTGCATTTCTGAAAACTAGAGACCTAGGGGAATCCAAGGAGGGGTGACTTGCTGGGCTCGGACCAGGTTCTGTTACCCAGAATCCTTTGCAAACCTCAAAATTTGGCGAAAAAAACACATGTTCCTCACATTTCTGTGGCAGAAAGTTCTGGAATCTGAGAGGAGCCACGAATTTCCATCCACCCAGCGTTCCCCCAAGTCTCCCGATAAAAATGATACCTCACTTGTGTGGGTGGGCCTAGCGCCCGCGACAGAAAACGCCCCAAAGCGCAACGTGGACACATCCAAATTTTTGAAAGAAACAGAGTTGTTTTTTGCGAAGTGCCTACCTGTAGATTTTGGCCTCTAGCTCAGCCAACACCTAGGGAAACCTACCAAACCTGTGCATTTCTGAAAACTATAGACCTAGGGGAATCCAAGGAGGGGTGACTTGCGGGGCTCGGACCAGGTTCTGTTACCCAGAATCCTTTGCAAACCTCAAAATTTGGCTAAAAAAACACATGTTCCTCACATTTCTGTGGCAGAAAGTTTTGGAATCTGAGAGGAGCCACAAATTTTCTTCCACCCAGCGTTTCCCTAAGTCTCCCGATAAAAATGATACCTCACTTGTGTGGGTAGGCCTAGCGCCCGCCACAGGAGACGCCCCAAAGCGCAA